>NW_010293487.1:40272-46611 GCF_000700745.2 Antrostomus carolinensis
TTTGTTGGGTTGGTTTTTTTTGGTTGTTTTTTTTTTTACTATAGAGATTGTATCACAACTTATGCTGTGCAAAAGAAAAATAAAATCACAAGAAAGACTGTGTCTAAGGAGCTGAGGAGGAAGGAAACCAGTAACTGTGTAATGTCCAGTTCTTAAATAAGTGACACTGTGAGTGTTCAATTTCTGTTAGGAAAATTATGAAACAGTATTTTTATTTTACTGGCAGTACTGTGAACATGAAAATATGATAAATCACTAAAAAACTGTACATTTTAACAGGAGGTTATAATAAAAAAAAAATATCAAAATTGTTAGATGTTAGATAGAGTGAAATTTATAGAGAAATAGAGAAAATTAAAACAAAGTACCATGTATCTGAACTCTATACATAATGTAATGTGTGACTAAAACAACAGTGAAAAAGAAATGGACATTGAGAGGGGTTTCAATGACTTCCCATTTTACAGTTTAATGTTTTGATAGCCAGTGGAGTTTAATATTAAAATATTTCTAGTGCCTCAGTGAACTATTCTGCGGATAGTTTTTACGAGCTAATTTAAAATGAATATGAGCAATGGGATGAAGCTTTTTCATTTCAACATGGTTTGTAAAAACAAAAAGCTTCCTGAGATAGCATGGGTATGCTGAAAGCCGTACTGCAGCGACGTATTCAAACTTTACAGTACTCAAGTGTTTTTTTTTTTTTCTTCAGCAACTGTGGTGAGGCTGTTCTAAAAGTCTGTCTCAGTCATAGTGAAATGCTGCACTGGTTTTCATCCCTTTGATATTCTGGAAAATGATAGTGTATGGGAATGATTTTTTTTTTTTTTTATTTGTTCTCATTTTAAGTGATGGCAGAGCCATGAATAGGACAATAATTTCTTAAGTATTCACACACTGTATGTATACTTTCATTATAGGTTTATAGAAGACCTATTGTTTTGTGTTTTCTGCTGGAGGCTAGTCTTGTAAAAGAATAGTCTAGAATAGACTCACTGAGTGCATGTGTTGTCCATTTGCCTGTCAGCAATAGTTTTGACAGAAAAAACAGGGAGTTTGAGTGACTGCTGGTCTGTCTTAAGGTATGGTAATGAGGCTAATTAGGAGAGATGAGAGCTGAACTGGATATGTGAAGGCAATTATCCGTGAAACTTTTGTCATGCTTTATCTTTATCAGATCTCTCTTTCTCTGTTTTTGGCATTTGCCAGTGACACGTGGAATGGAAATATTTGAAATTATACGTATTTTAGAAAAGCAAAGTAAAGAAGGAGGGCAGAGGGAAATTTATAGGAGAACGTCTCATTAATAAACTGTACAACTTAACAAGGCTGTTGTAGTTCAGCAAGAAAAAAACCTCGCCTGTATTATTCTTGTCACTTACATTTACATGAATTAAAGTCAATTACTTTTTGTAGTAATGAACTTTAACCAGACACCTACATCTCCCTTGTTAAGTGTACTTTGTTTTGTTTGCTCCTTCTAGGTCTGCAGCAAGCATGTTATTAAACGTTCTTGAAAGAAAAGCATGTAAAGAGCATAAGAAGAGAGGCATTTAATTGTAAATTAACAAAAAAGATGAAATTTTATCATTTCTGTTTTCAGGAGGCTAGTGTGATTTACTTTCAGACTTTCTTACATCAATCCAGTACAAACTGATTAGAAAAGAAGCACTGAACAGAGCAAATCAAAACCAGGTGTCATAAGTCTTGAAGAATCAATGCACATAATCCACAAAGAAAGAAGGTGACAAATGAAACTTGCACATTAATGAGACCATAACCAGGCTCAATTACTAGGCAATTTTAAAAAGCCATAGTAACTTCACACATCTTTTTATGTTAGAGGGAAAAATTACATCCTCTGAGCTCTCTGCACACTCCTGCTTCTTGCACTAAGTCAAAAGACAGTATACCTCTAATCTACTTTTAAAAATAATATGACATTAAAGAAAAACCTATCTGTAGAAGACATGCTCAATGACTTTTTAAAAGAAAGAATCTAGTTCAGAATTTAGGTTATTTTAGAGAACTCTTATATTTCATATTAGCCTACTAAATGTACTTATAAAGTCAGATTACATACTGCAAGTCAAATTCATCTTAGTAGCGTGCAACCCTCTCTTCTGAACTTGCTAGAAATATGGCAAGGAGTATAGTGAATAGATGCGTAATAATGATCAGCACTTATTGCCCAGATATTTTTCCATTAAGCACCAGGGTTTATTTCAGGTCTTGTTTTGCAGTACATACGTTCAGAACTTTGAATTTACTGCTAGCAACAACATTACACATATCCAGAATGCCAGCAGAAAATACTTGAGATCTACAATAATAAACCTAAATCTTACAGGAAGGACTGAATTGTATTTTGTGCCTTTAATCTCATTTGCTTTTGGTGATGATATGAAAAGTTGCCTGATCTCGGATAGACCCATTGCCCACTTGCTATTGCAAGATCTCCTTGTTCTGTAAAGCACAGCTGACGCACTGCTATCAGTACCCTGTTCCTCTTTCCCCTCTGTCCTTCACGCACACGTGTACAGACACAAAAACAGTCTCTTCTTCCTACACTGCCAAGATGGGAAAAGTGCATATTGCATATTGCAAGTTTATTGCATATTAGAGTCCATCGTCATTAGTTTCTTCTGATCTTCAGTAAAAAGGCTTCTGTTACCTTCATGAGAGTGTTTAGAGAACTCTTTCCATGAACTTTTGCATGATGGAGAAGAAAGTGAAAAACCTTAGCCCACAGTCCACAAAAATAATAGTAATAGTAATAATAATTTAAAACCAACCAACCAAACAAAAAACCCAAAACAAAGCACAAACAAGACTGGCTTGGCAGTTTTCTGCCGAATGAGATAAGCGAATGACCACAGAAATGCTACTTTCAGTCAGGAGCAAAAGCAGTGCCAGGGACACAGGACCTCTTCCCATGCATGATGTCCTTTCTGACTATAGACTGCATGTTCAGTATTCACAGTTATAAAGGTCTGGATTATAGCTTTGTGCAAGAGGGACAACTAAAAACAATCTTTAGATCATGTTACCTATCAGGTTGGCTAGACAGAAGCATTCCTACTCCCTTCAGCTCCTCTTCTCTATTTACAGTCTGCTGCATTATGCACAACTGCTTGTTAGTATAAATTCGCAAAGAGAACAAATGTGCTGGTCTCTGGGTGTCACTGGGAAGACGACTCAATATTTTCCGATCCAATATTACAACTAAATAACCTAAAGAAGTCATTTATCTGGTTGCAGAAGCTAACCTTTTTTTAGTGTGTCTGGATGTCTTTACCGTAGTTTCCTAGCCAGTTGACAATGGTGGTATATAAACACTTAAAACATTTTATTATAGTACCACACTGTTGCAACAGGCAACCTGTGGTACTCATAACGAATAGGTTACTAATGAAGTGTCATTTCCTTGCCTTATTTGGTTTCTGTTGCAACCTTAATTATATTTCGATTTTAGAATAAACTCTTAAAGTAGTGTATAGGGATTTGGCCACACGACTTGCATTAACATTAATCAAAATCGTGTGTCTGAATTCCCACCACACTGCAAATGTACCTTGGGATTGTTAATGGGGATTGTGTGCAAAGGGTAGGCATGCAAGGAAGACTTCACTGACGGCTTCCTTTTGTTTTGAGTCTTGTTCATGCTCTTCATACCTGAAATAAAAGATGGCAGTGCATACTGAAGCCCTGTTCACAGGCAGTGTCAGTGAGGACAGACACTTCATGTTTTCTCACTTTAATCAGTATGAACCCAGCAAGTCCTTTTTGCTGATACGCTGAGGTGGTGGTAACTGTAACCTGGGGAAAACAGTCACATCTTTGGTGTAACCACAAATTTTTGAACTTGAGGATGAAAGGCTGGTTCAGATAAAACACAGCTTTAACTCCATCATCATCCTCTGTGCCAGCCAACGCTTTGTGAATAACAGTGACTTTTTATCAGCAATTTGCATGTTTTTAAGAGATTTGCATTCCATATTTTCCTGTTTCTGGTTGCGAGCAAACTGTCGAATATTACTGTAACAGAGGGAAACTATTTCAGCAGTTCTTGCAGTCCCGATGGTGGCAGTGCCCAGAATTTAGTGAGACAGACTGCTCAGAGGTCCTCCTAACTAATTAATTAGGCTCTAGGGATTAGACTAATTTTGGGATGGTTGGACATGGATTGAAAAGTGAGGGTTTTTTTGGTTTTGGGGTTTTTTTTTTGTTATGTGTCTGTTGACACTTTGGTGGCTGGTGGTCACCAATTCAGACATCACTGTATCCTGGGTTTAATACCAGAATATCTCACAGAACCAAAATAAAATCATGCCTCTTCAGGCCCTCTTTAATACACAAATAAAGTTCCTTCATTAAAAATAAACTTTTAAAAAAGCTGCACATAGTGCTCCGGTACCAAACTCAAGAGAGTTTCTGTCTGGGAATCGGAGCCAGCAAAGCTTAACTGTTTATAAGTTGACCATGATTATAAGTTGTGTTTTTGCAGCTATGTCTTCTGCTGGCTTATTTGGAGCATCTTTAAAGAAGAAAAAAAACAAAACAAAACAAAACCAAAAACAACCTCTTAGAATATGACTTTCCATGTCTAAGCTAATCCACACTTTGCATCAGAAGAAACCTCCAGGAAAAAACCCTGAAGTTTCCTTGAATATCCTGTCTTGGAATGATGGGTGCTGACTGCCTGAAAAACAGGAAAAAGGAGTTTCATTTACTGGATTTCAAAGCAGTTACCTCATAAAATAAATAATAACTTTCCATAATGCTTTCTCATTAATCCATATATGTAATGCAAATAAATGAATAAGAAGTTTCATATGCTCCAAAGTTTACAATGATTCCACCACGTCAAGGCAAACAGTTTCTCTCTGTAGTGATGACTCATTGGTTTGATGTAGCACCCCAAGACTTGTTTAAGAAAAATACAGTTATGTCCCTTTAGCTGACTGAGGCTCTAACGTTTAATAAAGCCAGAACCCCAGGCATTTTCTTAATTTTTGTTTTAGATCCAATCTTGCAAAAGCTTATGGATGTGCTTAACATTACACAGGTGAATAGGCTTATGAAAATAAATTAGATCTCTCCCACACTCAAAATTCAATACAACCTTTTTTTTTTTTTTGTATGAGCAAAGCTTTTCTGTGCTGCTATAAAATTCATTTTTATTTCTACTTTATCACATTCAGATGCTTTCTTTGCTATGTTTTCTGTTTTAAACTAGCACTTTTAGAAATACAGTGTTCCCACTGTGGCATTGGCGAGAAAAAGAGAAAATATGTATTTGCAACTTGTATGGCTCCAATGAAAGTGCTAATAAAGATTGCCTTAATCCTAGAATCCAACCAAAAAACCCATTAAAATTGCTAATGATGAAGCCAAGAGGTCTTGTGTAATGAAACAGTTAAAGTAGCACTTGTTTCCTGGCAATGCTAGAAAGGATTTTTTCATTTTAAAAAATTGTTTCAAAAGCATCTTTCAATGTACAGTTCTTTTCAGTTTGCATCTGTCTCCATCGTGAGCGATCCTTTCACCCCCTTTTCAAAGCCATATGAAGCTTGCAATGCAGGATAATTAAAACAAATCTTGAGTAAACTGTTTTGTGGAGATAGAAGTTTGATGGTTGAATATATAAAAAATTGTAACCAGATGTTGTGCAGAAGCCATAGTAGTTTAAAGCTCATGAGCTTTTCTTTTTTCTTTTTTTTTGTATGAAGCAAAAATATTCTAATTGAAGTTGTCAGCAGGAGTGAGACTAATATGCCTGTATTTGATTAAATAATAGTTTATTTAACATTCAGTGTGGCCCAAAATTGGCTGAGACTAAAATACAGAAACTTCTTACTTTAAATTTGTGTTTTTAAATCGAGTGAAAAGTGAACCTAGTTAATGTTAACATTTTTGCTTGATATTCCCAACTATTCTATTATTTGTCCACTTCTGTGTCTCATTGGAATGCTGTGCTATCCATTGCACACACTTTTTCTTCCTATTTTCTTATTAACTGGTTGGGTGATGGAAGAAATGGAAAAAGAAAGATGGGCAATAAAGTCTGGAATGCACTGGTTGATCAGAATTATTACTGAAATCTGGTAGAATTTAAGAGCATAACACAAGCATCATCCAACATCCCTTCTTGTAGTTCGTGCAAAGCACAGAAACTCCAGTAGACACATTAAGGGATATTCATGCATGAAAAGGGTTGTGTGTTTTAAAAATACCAGAATATTGAATTATGTGCAGTAGATTTCCTAGCAGCTACTTACTCTATACAGAATATCAGTTTTTAATAGATAAACTCAGAAGCAGTAGTGGCTAAGATTC
>NW_010293487.1:46635-48623 GCF_000700745.2 Antrostomus carolinensis
TAGTAATGAACATAATGATGTCTTCTAAAGTCAAATTCTGAGTTTCTTTCTCTCTTTTTTTTTTTCTTGTGCTACCTTACTGTTTAAATAGCCCTGTAATCTTACATGATGCTGTGCATAAACAAGGGGATCCCCATTTTGCCTTCTTTGAGTAACTGTTGTTAAAACCATAGGAATTTCATTCTCTCTCTTCTCTCTGTGGCTGTTTGAAAGCCTTTTGCGTAAGAAGGGACTGCGTGACTCATGATCCACATACTGCATTGGATTTAAAAACGAACCATAAAGGCATGAGTTGCTTGTCTTATTGGTGGCATGCGTGTGTCGCCAAATACTTCCCACAGGAACGCTTCAAAATCAGGACTGTGATTAGGCATTTTTAAGGCAGATCTGTCTTTAAAATAGCTCATTGCAGTTGTTGAATGGTGTTGCCTATGATAGGGATCCCAGTGGTTTCCTTTGTCCCCTGCCATGGGAGCAGCACCCTTCAGGTGCCCCTACAATACCCTCTGGTAACTGTAGCTGATGGTTACATCCCAGCCTGGATGCACTCATTGCTGCCTGGCTCTTCATGCACCTTTGCTTGTTGTGATCTCATTTAGGTTCCTGCTCTGGCAGGGGGCTTGGACTAGATGATCTTTCGAGGTCCCTTCCAATCCCTAACATTCTGTGATTTTGCGTTTCTGTACCTGGGACTGCACTGAGTGCTTCAAGCAATGCTAATCTTTCAGTGCTCCCCCCCCCGCCACCACCACCTTCTTCTATGTCTAAAACTGCTCTCCTGTGCTTTATGCAATGGGTAGAGTTGTCCTGGGTATGAAATAGAAAGGGATTTGTTCTTTGATTTGGCAAAGGAAGAGTCAGTTGCAAAACACCGATTTGTTGAATGTCATAGCTAAGATGCTTAGCTTTGCACTGCTCTGGAGGAACTTTTGGAAGTTGTTCCCTCATTAACTCAGACTGCTTTTAATAAAGGAAACAGGACCCAGTATTTATATTTTAGGAATTATTTCCGTGAGGTATAACTCATTGGTAATTGCAATCTGATTTTGGAAAGATCTTTCCTTATAAAAATCCATACATGTCACATCCACTGACCTATTTATTCAAAAGAGCAGTACTCCCTCTGTATCATGCAAAGATTTAAAGTCTGCTTTAGAGGGTCCAGGATGCTGGTCATAGACAGGTAGCATTGGCAGCCATCCCAAAATCTCCTCAAAGGGTCCAGAGGTTGTTACTACATGAATCATTCAGTGTTCCCCACACCTTCCTCATCTTCCTGCAGATTTTACTATCAGGGTTTCACAGCCATGAAGTTTCCACAGCCCTGTCCATTTCCATATGACTAGCCACTAAGGTGTGAAATCCTAATCCATGACACAGAACCAAAAAATGTTTCCTATAAAATATATGTTGGAAATAAAGGCCCTTCTCTTTTCAGTTCCTGAAAGGGGGATTTTGGCAAAGATGCTGATGAAATGGAAGATTTTTTAATTTTTTTTTCTCCTAGAGAAAAGACATGTCGTTATAAATGTGTTCCTTCTGGTGTATGTCTTTTTCCTTCTCCCTCCTAAAGATTTTGAATATAGCCTGTGAGCAAGCAGCAGCTATGATTTTGTGTAGCATATCTAAATTTAAAGGTTTCTTTTTACTTCAGAGTTGTGTACCTGTGCCTTCTGGAGGCTAGTCTCTAAATCAGAATATTTGTGATACTAGCAGTGGAAGGTAAAAGGGAAATGGTTTTCAGACATTTTTTTTCCTTAATAGCAAAGTCTGATGTATTGTTCAGTAGAACAGGACCGAACAGTTCCTCTTTGAGCCTGTGCCTTAGGTCTGCAGAAGCACTTGAACACTTTCAGACAACTCAGTGGTCTTTGCCTCTCCAGTTACAACATAGGTGCAACCACAGCTGCCTACGAGTGAGACTGCGGAGCTGTTTCGCTGACACCACTTTAGAAGGGAAGCGGAGGGCTTGTTTTACAAGGCATTCC
>NW_010293487.1:48672-87650 GCF_000700745.2 Antrostomus carolinensis
AAGCTAACTGTGGGCTTGCAGGAGGGTTTTCACTGTGCCTCTCCTTCCATCAAGGAAGCCTGGTGCTTGATTTCTTGAATGCTGTTTTCCAGCCCTTCCCAGTGCTCTGAACTAAAGCCTGAGTATGTGACAGGGTGGGTACATTTCTTCCTCACTATGCAGAACTAATGATGGAAAACCCCGCTAAGTTATGTGTTTCTCTCATACTGCTCTTGTCAGGCTCGTGCCATTTAAGAGAATGACTGCCCCCAGCAGTAAGCTCACTCTGCCACTTGCATTCGAAACAATTCCTTCCGTGAAATGCAATCTGTAGGAGTGCTTCTGACAATGCAGATTTTGAAGCTGATGTCTTAGGCAATTTTAAGAACCACTTTCTTAAAGGTAAGAGAAAAATTAGACTAGAGACGCTGGAAGCACTGCTGTGCAGTTACCGCATTCTCTCTGCACAGATGTGAATGAGTATAGTAAGTACAGAGGACATACCAGTTTCAAGGGCTACAAAGGCAGAGAAGCCACAAATCCAGCATGAATGCTATTAAAATAAATATTGCTTATTATTTAGGTTTTTTAAAAAATAATTTCCCTACTGGGTGATTCTCCTATAAATAAAATAAGAGGTTAAGGCAGTCTAGTTAATGAGGTTAAGCTTGATTAATAAGGGATTCAGAGTATTCCTTCGTGCACATCAGTTACCGTGACTTTCCTTTTTCTTGTTCTTTTACATGCTCCTGCTGCCTCTGGTATTGCATCAGGAAACACTTGTTTTTTCTTTTCTTTTTCTTCCTTTTTTTTTTTTTTTTTCCCCAACCTTGTGTTACATCACAGATTTTTAGGTCTTCAGTCATTACACTGTGGCTCTGTCTTGAATTCCATGAAATGTTTCCTATCAAACTAGGAGACCATATGCCCATGTTGGCCTAAAATTCTCAGTGCATCATGTACCAGAAATAGAAGCTGGTAAAGATTCTTCAGAGATTGTGTTCACTTGTTCCAAAGACCTGGTTTGTTTATGGAAGGGATACTTGCAGTACATAAACACTATTTAAGGAGAAATGTCTCTAAAATGTAGAACAGTTGTTCTCTTCTTCTCATCTTAGTGGTGTTTTTAAGGAAAGGTATACAACACCCTATATTGACTCTCATTTACAAGTAGGTGTTAGGATCTTGATAGGAAAGAGCAAGCAGAGAATAATTTTTATAAAACCTACATTAGATACTACACTCAATTCCTCATAAAGATTCTGAAATTACTTATGGTAGAATTTAATAGTAGGTTTCTCCATTTTTAGTAGCTGTACAGTTTTACAGATTGCAATCTGTAACATTCAGTCTGGATGTTAGTCTATTAATTAATACTTTTATAACCATGAAATTGAAAATATTTTATTTTTTAAGGCAAATGAATAGGAATTCAAGCTAAAATGCATAGAAATTAATAGAACAAAAAAAAAAAAAAAGTGACAAGTAATCTACAGCCTCTCACTGAAGAAAGCTTCACAAGAATCATTGAGGCCGGAAGGTAGCACTGGAGGTCATCTAGTCCAACCACACTGCTCAGAGCAAAGTCAGCCAGAGCAGGGTACTCAGGGCTGTGTCTGGTCAGGTTTTTAATATCTCCAAGGACAGAGACTCCACAGCCTCTCTGGGCAACCTCTTCCTGTGTTCAACCACCCTAGCAGTAAAAAAGATCTTCACTTACATTCACATGGAATTTCCTGTATTTCAATTTGTGCTTTTGCTTCTTGTCCTCTTACTGGGCACCACTGAGAAGAGCCTGGCTCTATCTTCTTTACTTCCCCCAATAGGAACATACTGATGATCCCCCTGACCTTTCTCTTCTCCAGGCTGTACAGTCCCAGCTCTCTCAGCCTCTCCTTGTATGATAGATGCCTGAGGCCCTTAATCATCTGTGTGGCCCTTCACTGGACTCTCTCCGGTACACCCATGTTTTTCTTGTACTGGGAAGCCCAGCACTGGACACAGCACTGCAGGTGTGGCCTCGCCAGAGCTGAGCAGAGGGAAGGATCACCCTCAACTTGCTGGCAGTGTTCTGCCTAAAGCAGCCCAGGAGGCTGTTGGCATTTTTAGATGAGCTAGCTTTAAGAAATAAAAAAGGTTGGGCTTTTTTCCTTTTTTTTTTTTTCTCCCTCTTTTTTTCCCCTCCTTTTCTTTTTCAGGAGATGCCTCTCTAGATGGCTGTAGGAGTTAATCACAGCTCTAGTCCATTCTGACTTCCTAAAGCTATCAAAAAAGAAGCCATCAAGTATCTTTGCTGAAAGTGGGATCACAGGACAGGATAAAATTATTATGTTAGAACTAACTGCTTTTAGACACAGAGTCTGCCTTATTGTCTTGTTATCTATAAGTGTTTGGAGTGGATTGGATTAGATTAAAATATCCATTATAAAAAGGCCACTACTTTTCAATATTTACCACACAGTGGTATCTGGGATACCACAGTTTCTCCCTAAGCTCACAATAGGAAATAACTATGGTAATTGTGTGGTATGGGTTGGCAAATGTTGATTTTTCTGAATGGAAGCCATTCTAGCAATAGCACGTAACAAGATCGGCAGTGAGAGTGCAGTCCTAAATTTATTGAAAATAATAAGTGGACATAGTCTTTGGATCCTACCCTAGTAACAACTTTCTCAAGGGGACTACGTGAGACTCAAATTATAGTCATTTCAGTTCCTGAAAATGTGTATGAGCTATAGCTGCTCATATGAAATGTTTTCATATTATATCTTTTCTTTAATTAAAACTAATGGTCCTAAGGGGAATTTTTTAAAGTACAAGCAACAGGTAAATGTTACCTCACTGGTTTTCACTGAGAACTAGACACCTAATTGACATTTCCTCCCTGAGTCCTGAAGACTTATATAAAAACTTTAGATCCTCATTTTGTAACTTTGAATTAGAAATTATTTTTCCAGTGTAGTTTCCAGATTTGGGGTGCGAATTTGGGAGGATATAGGTGATCAAAAGGCAGTGGGACTGAGGCTTCTAAGACACTTAATGGCTTTTGAAATTTTTACCCCTGAGGAGCCTTTCCCCTGCTGATTTTGGCAGTCCTCAGCCAAAATCTACAAATGTGAGTTCCTCCTCTCAGCTGCTGGCTTTCTGAGCCATTTTCTATATAAATAGAGATCACGTGGACTTTAATAAGGTCAGGGAATGTTTTTTAAATGTCTGTGATTTCCCAACCCCCCCCTCCCCCAACTTAATTTTGCCCATCTGATTTCTGTGGAAGTGGGAACAGATGCCAGAAGCTGAGAACTCCAGCAGCTTTGTGCTCACGCTTACAGCAGAGCACTTGTGGGATTGGGACCCTCAATTACTATCACATGTAGAGTTACATATTGGCTCTTAGCTGAGATCTGCAAATGCACTCTGGTTCTTCTACCATGTCAAAGTTAGGGGTGTTTAAGGAAATATGGAAGTATCTTTGCTCCATTTTTATCTGTTCATTTGATGAGTGAGATTAGTTCATGAAAGAAGGGATACATGAGGTGCCTCCTTAAACATAAATCCTCTGCTATTGATGCCTAAACTTAAGCACCTAATTCCACGTTTAGGCACCTTCATGACTGGCTCTTTATCTCAGAAAGTGAGTCTGTTTATAGCAAAGTCTAACTATTGATTTAGATTCCCCATTTGAGAGAGCAGAGCTTGGATATTTTTGCCATATGCCAAGGAATGAAAAAGTCAGAAGTATTTCCAGTTTTCTCGATGTCTCTTTCAGTGTGCTTAGTTCTGAGGGTATTACTTTTATCCAGTTAATGATCAGAAGGAGTTTAATTTTGGAAATTTTTTACCATTTATGTTGTGTTTCTAATTTGAAAAAATGCAAGAGACACATAATGACTTAGATTTGTTCTCTAACAACATATGAGCTCGTTTGCAACCACACAGCATTCAGAAAGGAGTAGCGATCTGTGTGTACGAGTGCCGAGTTTTCAGGCAGCCGTTCAGCATCGAAGCTGCTGCGTGAATATGTTTCAGCAAAGTGGAGAAAGGTTTATATTATTCAGGAGTGAGGATCGTGGTTCCCAAACCAGGCTCCCTCCATCCTTCTTATGCACACTAATGCATCTACCTAATCATTTTTTGTAAGGAATAGTATTAATCCAAAATTGGACTTCTTTTATTAATCTTATTTTTGATTGCTTCCTATAAGTGCTTTTTAAAAGTTACCTACTGGTCCGGCTGATTTAGAAAAGTGGGAAGAAGTTTAGCCAGAAACTTAGAAATTTTGACAGCAGTTACTGGAAAGGACTGATAAAACCTGTTGCAATTCTGGTGAGGATGCTGAGAGATGCTGCTTCAGCTTTTTACTGTGTTACCTCATAAACTGCAAAAAGAAATCAGGACACAAATTCAGGCAAATTGTAGTTAAACTCACTGGCACACCTCAGCTGAGATAACGCATTACCTTGAGTCAATGTACAAGACGAAGGGAGAAAAATGGTGCTGCATTGGGGGAAAACAAAGACAATCAGGGCTTTCTTCTTGAGCAGCTGCAGCCAGTTCCACTGATGGAAGTGCAAGAGCAGAAACTGGCAGCGCAAGATATGCGTTCGTTTTTACAGATGGCAATGCAGACAAGTTGGTAATTGAGAAGGAAGTCGCGTACGTGAGCAGTTTGACGGGGGACAGCCCATTACAGTACTTCCCTGTGTAATTGACTTGGTGAGTTATCGGAGACAGAATTTCTATTCCTCTTGGATAGGTTTCAGTTGCTGCAAAATGACATCATTATTGTGCAGGAAATGCAGGTTTCCAGGTTGGGGAGGTGGTTTTTTGTTTGTGGGGGTTTTGTGTTGTTTTGTTGTTTTGTTTTGTTTTTTTTTTTTTCTTCTGGTTGTTTGTTTGGTTGGGTTTTTTGGTTTTGTTTTTTTTTTGCTATTGGTGTTAATAAAACTTTTAAAATTAATTTTCAGCTTGCCTCCATGTAGGTCTGTGTTGTACTGCTGGTAGTCAGTGTCAAAATACACCAGAAGCAAGATCATGTCATAGTGTGGTAGCTGCTTTTAAGGCATTGGAAGAGATTTAAGGATGATCAGCTTGTGTGAGTTGAAGGATGAGACTTTAAATATATGTTATATCTAGTAAAAGACGGTTGAAAGAAACTGCTTTCTAAAAAATCATACTTTATATAGAAAGATTTAGTAAGTATTTTAACTCTTCGCAAACCAGATTAACATATAGTTTCACCAGAAAATATTTCTCAGTGTTCATTACAAATGCCTCATACTGTAAATATGTATATGTGAATTTATTTAGTCTGTGTATATGTATTTGGCCCAACAGAAGATCACATATCTTTAACACAGAGTGTTTAAAAATCAGCTGCCACTAACTGTGACAAGGACGTCTAGCCTGCAGAAAAAAAATTATTGTTTCATATTTGTGCCGGATCTTGAGGGGGAAACTGTGCTATTACCTTCCATCTCTGTTTGGATTAACAAGGAGATACCTTGTGAACTACATAATTTTCACTGATAAATGCTCAAATGAATGAAAATTAATAAGTCATTGTAAAGTGTATTGTGATTATTTATGTGATCCCGTAGTTGCATGTGACTCTTAACGGATGATTAAAGCGATGGTAAATTCCTGCCTGCGGAGCTCAGACTCTGGCCAAAGGTGGGTGTCTGAAGGCAGTTCTTTTCTAGTGCAGTGGCAAAGGTTGAGTCAGCTCTAGTTTGGGGGATGAAATAAAGGTGAGGAGGTGACAGCGCTGAAGAGATCCAAAAGCAAGTGATTCAGTTGCTTCTTTGCATAGCTGTGTTTTTCTTTGTTTAATAATTTATTTTGGTCAGACCTTATTTTACTTCAGTAGCAATCATGGCATACTTAACTAATATCTTACTAAATTCTTGCTTAGTAAGACACACAGAGATTGTAGTTCACTGCCTGTTTTTTGGGGTGGGTTTTTCTTTTGAGTAGTGAATGCCGTTGTCTCTAAGGTAGCTTTACGAAATGCAGGGAAATGCTACAAATGCTGGGACAAAATCTACTCATCTGCAGTTTTGCTGCTGATAAAAAATAATTACGGTTTACATGCACATTAAAATATTTACTCTACCTAAGGGATCAGGGCTAAGGTTCTGAAAGGCGGTGCTAGTGTAATGTTTAATTTACTGTCTGCCTTTTTTCCCCCTCTCTAAACCCCCCCTGATTCCTCTCATTAAAAGTTTGTAATACAGCATATATCATAAAAAGGTGCTGTCACAATAGAGCATTAAAAATTCCACTAAAGTTTTTATATGAATTAGGTGTGTAATTTTAACTTTCCTCTTGGCATTTTTACTTTCTTTTTACCTTGCCTTTCCTAACCTCTTTCTTATGCCTCTTTCAAATACAGCTCTTTAACGTAATTGTTCTTGAAAATGTCTTAGATGAAGAGTTTGGATTTGGCACATTAAATTGACTTCAAGAGGCATCTGTTAACTCATAGTTAAGGTTGAAAACAACTTCTACTTCAACACTCTGCTTCATTTGCTTCACTTTTTCTGACAACTTATGCTTTGGGTCTGAAAATTTGCTGTGCCTGGTCTATTCCTGAAAGCTGTCCAAGTTATGAAGGGAAGAAAACACAATGACTTTCTTTTTAATTTAGACATAGTTACAGCAAAAGCAACTAGAATTTTAAAATGTGAAACTTTACAGGGACATAGTTGTGGCTGTTTTCATAGTTGAGAGAGAAAGCAGTTTTGATTAAACACATTCAGAAAGGTCTGAGTGCCTCTGCAGCCAAAAGAAATGAGGGCTGAAAGATTCTTTTCCCATCCTAAACGGCAAAAAGTAGCACTTACTCCAACATCCACATGCTGCCTTGCTGCCCAGGTTTTAAACTTCAGTTAATCTGAGCCTCACCCAAACTCAGAGAACTAAATACCTCCTGGTATAAGGAGGACGATAGCTGGAAAGACCCAGCAGGTGTGAAACAAGGAACTCCTAAATGTTCACAGCAGTACATATTTAGGAATTCATATACAGTGCATATACAGATGCAACCATGAGTGCATTACACTATTTTTCTGAACCGTGTCTTAGCAGCCCGACAATTACAGGTATGAGACCAGCTGCTTACAATTGATCTTCTCCACAGTGAGTCACCTGGCTGATACTGAGCCGAGAATGTGCAGGTTTCCTAGTGCCTTCCTATTGGACCTCCTGTGTTGGCAGAGAGCATCCAGAACCAGCAGTTTGCCTTTTTTTTTTCAGTGAGGCATGTATGGTTGTAGTCCTTGCCTTTGTCATTGGAAATAGGTCAGGCATATGCTTATTCTTTGGTAACATTTATGATTTCTCTGCCCCTCGTGTTCTGGAGCCACGATTACAACGTGCTCCATTCCTGGCACAGTAGGAAAGCCAGAGATGGTCAAAAAATCCACTCAGGCTTCATCATATCATCGTTTTATGATGGGGAAGTGAAAGTAATCAGCAAAAAGACAAGTTTTGTTGTGTCCAAACCAAGAGGATGATGTAAGAAAAATGCTTGGCGAGCCTATTTGAGTTTCTAAAAGCATCTTCTGGCAGAAATTTTGAAAACAGGATGTGTTTGGCACTAGCAGAGTGTCAGGCACTGTTGCTTAGTCTAGCTAGCTAAAAAGCCACAGTTCCTGAGCAGTGTTTTTGGCTGTGCTTTTACAATGTAAATTTTTGCTACATGAAGTTCCATTGAAATAATAACTAAAAGTTCAGTAAGTTTTTAAGTATTTTTGTATAACTGTGTAGTGTAATGATACTTCTACATGACTACAAAGTTTGAAATCATGAAAACTATAGAATCATCTTTTTAAAATCTAAAGCAGTTTTTATGAAAAACAAGGGCCTGATCCTGTCACGGTGCTCAAGTGAATTACTTGTTATGGTATTCTCTGCTGTTTCATTGCTCAGCAGAAAGCACTGCTAATAATTTCCTTGTTTCAATAAAATATCGGTAACTAGTGAAAATAGTTTAAGGAGTTAAAAAAAAAAAATTAGGCATTTGGGCTTGACGATGTGTATACCAAGTTTCAGACTTGTTCAATTTGAAACGGTCAAGATATGAAACCATAAAAAATGTGAGTAAATACTCTGCATATCAAGGGTTGTAATGCAATTACATGCTTTCAACATGGTTCTTACTGAGGCAAAACAGTTAGTAGAGTGATCTGCAGTACATATTCAGTGAATAATTACAAACTTTCATAGCTTAGCTACATAAAAATAATAATCCACTTGTTGCTTTGCTACTACCAAAATACTAAAATGTGCACATACTTTTTTTCCCCAGAGCAAAGCCATTATGACTGTAGATTTGTTAGAAAGTTATCTGAAAAACTTGAAATTCCCTCTGCCCCCCACACCCCCAGTTTTGGCCAATCTCCAAATTATAAACAGCTGAACTGATTTAAATAAAGTTTTCAGTACCAAAAAAGAAAAGAGAATTTTTTTTAAAAAGTTACATCTGGGCTGACAAAAACACGTGCCAAGTTTTAGCCCAATGTGATTTGAGACAACCGTGATATTAAACGCCCAGACCTAGGAGCTGGAATAGAAATAGAGACAGGCTCTTCACTGCACTGGCCCCTTCAGGATTTGGGATTGTAAAGTAGTGGTTATAAGGCTCCAGATGATTAAAGCTTGACTTAGTAGATACATATTTTAGTTATTTAGATCCTTTTGGCTTATTTTTGCAAGGTTGTATGGGAAATTTTCATGGATAACTCCAGTTAGTTATTCATCACAGACTGAAATCTTTCTGTCTGTGACTCAAACCCTCCCATGACTAGTTATGTCAGTTTACCTTTTCTGGACTGATCTTCAGATATTATTTTACTCTGATAAGTATGTCTTCACATTTGAAAAAGAGCGAAATATTCCATAACATATTTATTGAAAATGCTGGTTAGGATGGTGCTTAGCAGAGCGCTTGAGCACATGGCTGGGTTTTATAGAAGCTGTGGGCTATAGCTGTTGCACACACGTTGCTGAATTGGAGCTCAAATGCCTCTTCCTTTGTGAGACTACCTGGAAAACCAGCAATATGGGCCATTAGTTTTGACTAGTACAAACACTGAGTGTGCAAAGCCAAACAGACTCATGCAGAAGAAGTAGCATCACTAACAGTAGAAGTATCATCGCAAATTTAAATTTAGCACAAAAAAAAAAGTAGATGATTTCTATTGGCCAATAACTTTTATGAAACTTGATATATGAGAAATAAAGGCCTAGGGGTTTGCTTTTTGTTTTTGTTTTTAAGAAACTGTATTGGTTTAAGAGAAGAGGACTACAGGCATTGTAGGCCTTTAAAAACAGCCTCTGTTTTTCCCTTGCAGATGTCATCAAAATTTCTCAGGTATATTTTTACAAGCAAGTCCGTTCTGTGGTTAGTGGGACTGAAGAATATTTTGTCCAGTTCTGCCAGTCTTGTTTTACCCCAGGAAATGCATTCTACAGCTGTGTGTCCCCACTACAAAAAGCTATTTCATAATGAAAAAGCTCAACAAAGTAACAGCATTTATGTTTTTCCAGAGGTGGTTTAATTGTTAATTCATTAGTATGTGATCTATGTTAGAACACTTAGATAGGGAAATATTAATTGTTGATCATCCTGTAAGGTCCTTAAATGATACAGAAATAAGAGAAGGTAAAGAAAGGTAAGATGCAATGCTTAGAACAGCATGCAAGACAAATTTATACACTTTGTGTTAAATTTTGGGAAGGATGTTTAGCTGGACTACTTTGAAATTTTAAATAGATAATTACTTTGTTAGTACTAAATAAGCTTAGGTATAGATTTTTGATACATATAGCTACTACTAGGTGTTTTGTACATTGCTGTCAGCTGTAGTCATTGTATTATTTCATTGCAAATAATGTCCAATTTGAATCAGATCTTTCTTTAAAAAAGAGAAAAAATGGGTTGTTTTTGTCAATCTTTTAAAGATATACTAGTTCCATTGAATTCAATGAAGATTTCAGTGTTATATGTTCTGCCACCATTCAGGTGTATACAAATGCAGCATATAGACTAGACGACTCTCAATCTATTTTAAACATCTTCCATGACTTTGTAGAGGGGATTTCCCAAACTCAAGGAACACAAACAGAAATGAACGGGTGGAAAGACTGACTCAGATTAAAACACCGCTTGGTTAATACCCTACACCAAGAAGCCACAGGCCAGCAGACAAAAAGTAGGAGTGGAAAGAAACAGTTCTGCAGTTGTATCTAACTCCTGGCCATATACAGTCATTTCCACTTGGAAACTTCTCACCTTTATGTGGACCAAATTGGGGTTAGTTTAGTGAAGCTTTATTGTACTCTTAAGGAAAATATTTCAGCAGCCAGGTGAAGTTGTACAAGGATATGCAACCACAAAAGTCATTGGGAGCTTCAGTTTACTTGTAGATGAGCGTGCCTTCACAGTGAGCTGCATCTCATACATAGCTAGGTAGATGTTTGCTGAAGGACATCAACTACCATTTAGTTCTCCTCCTAGTCAAAATGAGAAAAACATAGTATATTGCTGCTTCTGATTTAAGAGACAAAGTAGGGGATGATGTAAGGGGGTGAGAGAGAGATTGTCTTGACGACAACCTCGATTTTATTGTATCACCTTAAAGTAGCACAACCTGCTGTACTAATGAAATTGTGTTCTTGGTTTAAAAGGGCAATTGTTAGCCTGACTTTGTGCTCACTAAAAACATTTCCCCAATCTTGTTAAATTATTGCACTCATTTCAGATTTTTATGGCTGTGCAGCTTACCAGCCCTCATTTCTTTACGTTTCATTCATTTTCCTTGTATTGATGATTAATGGAGGATGTCGAACGTTAGAGTGAGCAGGCATCAGCAAATGCAAGATCATAATTAGTTTAGCTGACGAGGGCCTCTGATAGCACTTGCATCTGGATGGAAAAATTACCCTATAGGGAGCTGGCTGCTCACCAGGTCTTTTTAGTGATACATTGTGAAACACCCGATGAATCAAATGCCCTTTCAATGCCAAGAAAGTGTTCCAGTCTTGAAGCCAAAATTATGTCTGCAGAAAGCTTTCCATTTGAAATGTATCAGAGTACAATTATAACCATTGTATTTTTTTGGCATGAACACCAGTCTTCTACAGTATGGACTAAAGTTAAATAAATTACTTAAATTTTATGAAACCCTGAAATTTTGACTTATAGAATTAGTAATTTTTAATTCATAATAAAATTAGTTTTCATCCAGGCTGTTTCTCCCTCTACTCACCCATTCTTATCTGAGATGCTGAAGATTTCTTATGGATTTTTTTACTTTGCAAAAAGCAAACAGAGTTGAAATTCAGATTTTCTTTTCAGCAAAAGAATGCCATTTCCTGCTTATTAGTATTTGTGCCCACAAACACAGCCTGACTTTTGTTTAAATGAGAAATTTAATGAAATCATTACTCCATAGAAAGAATTTAACAAGAAATACTTATAAACATGTCTACTTTTAAATATTCCTGGATCATTATGAAAGCTGATGAATGCACAGCTCAGTCTGGTTAAAAATCAATTTGTATTTAGGAAAGTTGTACTATGCCTTTCTTTCCTTGACTAAAATTAAATAAATCTATCCATTGTTGAGACAATGTTTTCTGTGATTTCAGGTGAAGTTCAAAAGAGGTCTCATTAAGAACACTGTACTTTTATTTGCTTGGCAGAGGTTACTCCTTGATCTTAGTGGGCTGTGGGAAATATATGGTAGCTTATATTGTAAGTGGGAAAGACTGGAACTGAATATCATGTATTCAATTAATGAAATATGATCTCTGTTAAAGGAATTAGTATGACGCAGATGCAAACTGTAATTAATTGAAGTGGTGGTGTCTCAGAATTCTTGTTGCCCATCACACTTTAAAATCTAGCAAACTGAAAAGAAATAACCTGTTGTGAAATGTCATGAACAAACCAGGAGAGGTTTATAGAATGTTCTCTGTCAGCTTCCAGAGGGGTTTTTCAGAATTTGCTGTTTAGAAACCATCATTAAATGCACAAAACCTGAAGTTCAAAAAGTTAAAGCTGTTATTCTGAAAAGGCTTTGGTGTTTCACACACCTCATCCATCACTCTAGGGTTAATTATAATGAAAATCAGTGGTTCCTATTAAGCACAATTGAACCTGACCTCATTATGGGCAGTGTGGTTTTATACTGTCATTGTTGCCAGTCTAGAGACAAAACTCCTGTGTTGATTTGTCCTAACTCTGCAGCTCATGTGACTCACCTCTGACCTGTTTTTTTTTTTTCCTGTGTGTGTGTTTTTTTTTGTTTTGTTTTGTTTTGTTTTTTTCCTTTTTCTTCCCTATTTCAGAGACGTAGAGGCTCGGGTGTTTTTTGTGCCAATTGCCTGACCACAAAGACCTCTCTCTGGCGAAAGAATGCAAATGGTGGATATGTATGCAATGCGTGTGGCCTCTACCAGAAGCTTCACTCGGTAGGAAGAACTTACTGGTTTGTTCAGAAAAAAAGGGGGTTATACAGCTAAGCTGGGCAGCTGTGGTCTTGTCTGGTTGTGTGATTAGTACCACTCCCTGGCCTGCAGTTAATTTCCTAACAGGGTTTTGCAGTATGGTCACTTTGGGATCAGATGTGATTCATTATGAAACAGGCTGAGATGCTGTGGGTAGATGTGTTTGAGATCACCAGTGATGCATTTAATTATTTTGATACAAAATAAGGGGAAAATTATTTCTTTTCTGGGAATTCCATTTAAAGGCATACAATATGTTGTGATGAAAGCTCTCTAAATTCAAGAGCTCTCATGTTCATAATAAAAAAAAATAAGAAAGATTCTTAAAGTCAGACATCACATCTATATCAAAAATATCCCTTGCCATAGTTTTTGCTTTGTTTCAGTTTTCTTCCCAGCTTTGTTCTTGACAGTAAATTTTCTGGGGATGGGGTGGTGGAGCTTTTTCTTTTTTCTACAGTACTTATAGTCTGCTGGAGGATTCTGAAATAACTCAACATGGAAGCTACTCACTTGATGGTACTCATCACTTGGTGAGGGGAAGATTCACCTTCCCTCAGGATCAGGCAGGGAATAAGTAATAATCATGGACCATCTATATTGCTTTTCATCTTATCAACACTTGGCTTGATCCTGAAAGATGTTGAATGCTCTGGTCCAGGTCCAGGAAAGACATGCTTAAGTGTTTCCTTGGGTCAGTGCCGAAATGCTCAGAATGTTTTAGGTTAAGACCCACTAGTTAAATATTATCCCTGCTATCTTGAATAAAAGCACATGGGAGAGTCAGGTGACCAAGATTTTACTCTAATTAATTTTTTTTTTACAACATGCCCATGAAATTAAAAAGTGTTACTATTTTTCAGAAATAGAAACTGGGACACCTTTTGGGAGTTTGCCAAGGCAACATAGCGATTTAAATAAGAACCCCAATCAGAAATATATGTTGTGACTGTGAGGGCGTATTTTTAAAAACGTCTTTCAGAAATTCCATTTTCAAAAACCAAAAAAAGCCACTTAGGGAACTGTATTTCAAATGCATTAAGACTCCCAAGTGCCTATGCCCATTTCTCTTTAAATTTGAGGCATAAGCTTCAAAATCAATCAGCACATTATGTTAATATTACCCTTGGTCTTGTGTACAGGCTGTATAACAACCCTGTTTACTCAAGATCCTGTCCACCCAGACCACTTTTAATAGAAAAGAAAAAGATTCCCATTTTCAAAAGCAGCAAGACCATCGCCAGTCTGAAAGGTTAGCTCTGTTTGCCATGTGCTGTCACTCTGAGGTCAATAACTGTTTTTAAGCTCCAGAACAACCCAGAGAGTTAGATAACATCTGAGCAGGAGAAGATGGACTAATGCACGGTCTCTGGCCAGCATCATGGCCAAGTTTTGTTGAAAGTATCATCTTCCTGAACATCTCTCAAAGTTCTAGGTATAATGTCTAATTTAAAGAAGTTAATCAGTGGTAAGCATCCACAATAATTTTAAGGAGGACAGTTTGGCTTTTTAATGTTAATTTGGTGTTTGAGTCCAGTTATTTGTAGAACTTCCATTCATAGTCTCCATTTTCCCTTTTTTTAAAATACACTTTCTGAAACTGTAGTGTTGGACACTACTGTAATTATTAACTTATTGAATAGGTAAAAGCTACAAGTATCAGTTTTGAATTCAAATACATAGCTCAGGTAATTCTTATGAACCAGTAGGAACTAGTGTGCTTCCAACAATAATAATTAGCAATACAATGTCAAACTTTATTTTATGCATATAGAAAGTGAGAAGCTGACACTATCTTTTAGCCCCACTTTTCAAGCATGGCAATAAGCTGTCATTCAGTGGACATTTGACATTAATGTCTTCAATTGAACTTTGATCAAACAAACACAAAGAATTTAGTTAAGCCACTACTCTTCTGTGGTACAATAGCAACTCCATTGTACTCTGGAGTCTGAAATAATCAAATAAATCTCTCCTTTGGGACACCGTTTGAAATAGTCCCATGCAAAGGGATGCTCTTTAGACTGGCACCAGAAAGTTGAAAGTTTCTTTTATCTGTTTGCCTGTCTAGCTAGCTATCTCTTCATGAAAAATAACAGTAAGTATTTGTTGTGTATGTTTTTGAATTAAGTAGTCTAGGATGATACAGTTATTAGGTAAAGATGTGAAACTATAAAAATCCAAGAGAATGGAACTGTCCCCTTCTGTGGACCACCCAGTTAAACTGAATTATACTACACAACTCAGTAAAATTCGCCTGTAGGGGGTTTGCACAATTCATAGCTCCCTTTTGATTGCATTATCAATATCTAGAACTACTGTCCTCATTACCTCAAGAATGTGTATAGTGCACTTACCTCTACGGTCCCTTTTTTTACATGTATTTAATAAGAAGAAAATTATATGATTTGTCAGATACTACGAGGTAGCAGTGACTGACAAATACTAACATGGTAGTGATTTCTGCTATAAGTCACATTTCTATTTCTATGATATCCTTGGATAATTTTTCAACATATTTTCAAAGATGTTCAAACTATCCAGGGGTCATTTACATGTAACTTGCCAGGTTTTTCACATTTCTCTCCTCTAATGCAGACAACTATGTTAAAAAATGTGTAATAATATTCCAACAGTCAATTATTAAAATATTTTTTGTGAAAAAATGCTTCCAGTTCACTGCAAACATATATACAATATTCACTTTTGCTGACAGAGAAAGATACAACCCTCGTCTCTCTAGAATAATGGATTTGACCATTTATACTGGAATGCTGTCCCTCATTTTTTAATTGCTCTAACTCGGTCATGGAAAACTAGATTTTGTTCCATAGTGATTCCTTGGCCACATCCTTGGACTACTTCAGTGAGGAGCTACAGCATGTTATTCTAAGTTTAGACGTACGTGATCTTGTAGTGGAGAGATCACCTCAGTTTGCCATCGTATCTAGGAAATGTAATCACAATAATCTACTGCACTATTTGTTGATTTTTGTAAGTTTTTTTAAGTTACTCATATATTTGGGGTAGGGATATTACCAGTTGATATAAAGATTGCAAAAAAATCTTTGTGCTCACACTCAATATATTATGTATGACACATAATTAAGGATATGACACAGGGCATTTTAAAAGTAAAATTCTGGCAATATTTCCACTATTTTCTAAATTTGGTGCCCCATTGAAAATCAGGCTTAAACTTTTCTATCTGCCTCACTTGTAACCAGTTACACAGAATTTCTATTTGCACCTTGCTACTGTGAGTAAGAAAAATGTGAGTAGCTTTACTCCACTGAGTAATCTGTTTTAATTACTTCAAAAGTAGTCAGATGAGTACAGTCATTTGCATGTTGAAGAACTTTTAAGTTGGCCCTACAGCCTTTAACTCCTAAGGCCACATAACTTATAAGAGCCTCAGCTACAAACAAGTGTGTCAGGGTCCTTATTCACAAGTAGGAAGATGTCTGATCTTTCAGGATCAGAATTCATGCCTGTAGCATGAAGAGTAAGATTAAAAGTATTTCCTACTATTGAAAGGTTATCTGGAAGCCACATGAAAATGCTCTGTAGTGTATAAATAAAAGTTTAATAAGAGCAACGTCAACAACATTGTAAGATCTCACAGCATGTCAGTATGACATTGTTACAATTGTCATAAAAAGGTGAGAAAATTACACTGAGCTGGTAATAAAGAGTATGCTTATACATATTAATTGGCTATTGATTCTGCAAACTATAAACTTATTTGCATAGAATTTACATAGAAAAGATTCTAATTTTATCTGAACATGATTTTGCCTAAACTTTGATCTGTTTGAGGAGGCTGGTTCAAGGTGCTGTTTTTCTGCTAAGTTAAATTTTGCTTATTAAAAATCTAAACTAAAGTGTATATTTCTTCTGATACAGAGTTTTAACAGAAAGTAAAATCTTAACAAGTAGCTGCACTGCCTAAAATGTAGTTAACCATTAAGAAAGAGACAACCTTAGGAAAATAAATAGGTGAAGGAGAAGAGGAAGATGGCAAGTCAAGAAACTAGATCCCTGCAAATAATAGAGTGAGCACTCTTCCAGCTCTAGATATTTTTATATTAATTCAAAGTTATGAATATATATAAAAATTATGTTACATTCAAAGTATAAATTTTTTTAAAGTGCAGCTTAAATTTTGGCCTACAGTCAATACTCAACAATGTTAAAAAAGAAGATTTCAAAATAAACATAGAAGTGAAATACTGTGTGGGGCACTTTTCTGGCCTCCAACCAAAATAGGATTATATGTGCATTTCAATGAGACAAATGACAACTGCCAGCTGAATGACTTCTAGGTAGTTTCTGTTGTTTTAACATCTGCCCAGTAGAGTAACACATACTGATGTTACAGCACCATCTTTCATTCACATACCATGGCCTTCCTATGAGGGGCCTTTCAAAGGCCGCTGTCCTTCCTCATATGCAAAAGTATTTTTGGTTCTCATCCAAGTCCTCACTTGGTTCTTGCCTCTTCCTTGATGCTTTTTTCTTTACAGATCCTTTTTTCCCACCTTCAGGGGATGCCTTCTCTCCCTCATGACTTATTAGCACAACATCAGTAACATTTAGAAAGAAATACAGTAGGGATAAAGGAGGGGGAGTTGGTACCAAAGTCCCAGGTAGACCTTTTGGTGCTTAGGAAAAGATTTTTCCTGGGCTTTCTTCTCCATCTTTCTTAGTCCCTTTCCAGCCACCGTCATCCCACTCACCATCACAATGAACCTGCAGCCCTTTTTCTAGGTGACAGCAGTGGTGGTCAGCAAGCCATGTATTTGCCTGCATTTTTTATCCATGTCAGAGGGGTGTGGGTATCAAGTTAAGCATTACCCAATTCTTGTCATAGTGTGACTGGTGCAAACCTCTGCCCAATACCTGCTCTGGTGACACAGAACATAGGGCCATTTATCTTGCCCCTCATCCCCAGCTCTCAGCACCCTCTTTCAGCATGTTTCCCCAGAATTTTTCAGGAGTAAGGTATAATAAATGCTTTCACAGCTTGGATACTTCATGCCTTTTTAAGTAAACAAGTATAGTATGTCTAAGGTGGTTGACTTAGTTGTGATAAACCAAACAATTCAAAGTTTACTTTTAACATGAGGGGCAAGGAACCAGCATTTTGGTTGATATTTGGTCATTCCCATAAAACTCTTACAATCACAGAATCATGGAATAGTTTGGGTTGGAAGGGACCTTCGTAATATTGCTCTTCACGAAAGAGAAGATAAATTTGTAAGCGTGGTCTTGCAGATTTGTTTAATGTCTCTTTATTTTTTCCTTTTGTTCATTATGTGTGTGTTCCATGCAGACTCCCAGGCCTTTAAACATCATTAAACAGAACAATGGTGAGCAGATCATTAGGAGACGAACAAGAAAGCGCCTTAACCCGGAGGCACTTCAGGCTGAGCAGCTAAACAAACAGCAGAGGGGTAGCAGTGAGGAACAAGTCAATGGAAGCCCCTTAGAGAGGAGGTCAGAGGATCATTTACCTGAAGGTCATCAGAGAGAAATTCAGCTTCCCAGCCTCACTAAATATGAGGCCCCAGGTTCATTGACTAAAAGCCATTCTGCTCAGCAGCCAATACTGGTCAGCCAAACTCTGGATATTCACAAAAGGATGCAACCTTTGCACATTCAGATAAAAAGTCCTCAGGAAAGTACTGGAGACCCAGGAAACAGTTCATCAATATCAGAAGGGAAAGGAAGCTCAGAGAGAGGCAGCCCGATAGAGAAATACATGAGACCTGCGAAACACCCAAACTATTCACCACCTGGAAGCCCTATTGAAAAATACCAGTACCCACTTTTTGGACTTCCGTTTGTACACAATGACTTTCAGAGTGAAGCTGACTGGCTGAGATTCTGGAGTAAATATAAGCTCTCTGTTCCTGGGAATCCACACTACTTGAGTCATGTGCCTGGCCTACCAAATCCTTGCCAAAACTATGTGCCTTATCCCACCTTTAATCTGCCTCCTCATTTTTCAGCTGTTGGATCAGACAATGACATTCCTCTAGATTTGGCGATAAAGCATTCCAGACCTGGGCCAACTGCAAATGGTGCCTCCAAGGAAAAGAGTAAGGCACCACCAAATGTAAAAAATGAAGGTCCCTTGAATGTAGTAAAAACAGAGAAAGTCGATAGAAGTACTCAAGATGAACTTTCTACCAAGTGTGTGCACTGTGGCATTGTCTTTCTGGATGAAGTGATGTACGCTTTGCATATGAGTTGCCATGGTGACAGTGGACCTTTCCAGTGCAGCATATGCCAGCATCTTTGCACGGACAAGTATGACTTCACAACTCACATCCAGAGGGGCCTACACAGGAACAATGCACAAGCTGAAAAGAATGGAAAACCTAAAGAGTAAACCTTAGCACTTAGCACAATTAAACAGAAATAGGTTTCCTTGATGGGAATTCAATAGCTTGTAATGTCTTGTGAAGACCTATAAAGCACTTCATATAGAGAGCATGCCTTATCCAATATTAAATCCCTTGTTATTTTCTTTTTTGTCTTTATTTTTTTCCTTTTTTTTTTTTTTTTTTTTTTTCCTTTTAAATGAGTGGGTTACCAAGAAAAAAAGAACAGTTGGATGGTGGCCAGAAGGGGGAGAAGATAATTATATGGGACACGGCCCACCAAAGCTAGCCAGAATGCAGTGAATCATGGCGAATAACCTTCAGAAAATTTTACTGGACAATTAATACCTTTGCTATTGTGTAAGAGACATAACTGGTAAGAGTGCAAAGATGTGTATATGTATATACTGCTGCAGGGGTATAGTGAACATATGCACATTGTATATAAGAACCAGACTTGTTAAATATACAGATGTTAAAAGGTCATTTTTTTTTTCTTTAATTTGGGCTAATTTCCGCCCTACAACATGCCTTAGGATCACTTTGTCCTCAAAGCTTTGGCAGCAATTTCATCTAGATGTTTCTCAGACTCAGCTGATTTTTAGCTACCATTTTATCACTACATTCTTTCTGGCACACTTTAGTCTAGGAAAACCATTTTGTGCAAGTGAAGTCTCTAATACAGAAGCCACACTCCGTGTTTAATTTGCATAGAACAAGGTAACCTGCTGTATTTTATTTTAATATATTTTTAATATATTACATTTCTAAACCTTAAACTCTAAGGTTACTTCTCCACAGGCTTAACATTGCTATACATACCAGTCAATCCCTTCAGTAGATTTATACCAGCTTTTGCTAAGTAGCATTAAATGTCTTCATAGTACTTTTTAATACTTAAAGCTTTGTAAAAACTATCCATGAAGGGAAAGCTCCTCAGCATAACTGCTCAGGGAAATAGGGCTAAATAACTAAATATTAAATAATTGGTTAAAGGTGCTGTTAGACGAGCCTCCATGCTTGCTACAAGGGTGTACAAGAACTGACTTTAATCATTTTCATTATAGTGTCCCAACCAGTAGTTTATTATTTTGCCACAGGGATGTAGAAGATATTACAAGCTACTGGATGCACTGTCAGATTAACTTATTTCATTAAAGAAGTTGGGAGAACAAATAGAAAAAACCTTATTTTTCTAGTAAATATTAATGTATTACATTTCAAATAATGGTGCCTGACATATTGAATAATTATTTTCTACAGTGTACGTATGCAACAAAGATATTCCATCATGCATTAGAGTCAGTTCTGGCTCTGCCTCGCTGTTTACATTTGCAAATGTAGCAAACAAGGTAATGAAGCAACTATTTCTATTGCAGTAGGTATCTTTTTTTTTCTGTGTGTGTGCATTAAAGTTGTAAACGATAACATGAAATGAATGAAATTTGTTGATATTAATGGTATGGAAAAGCAAGAAGGAAATGAAAATATTTTTATGCCTACTTAGGAAAAAAAGGGTAGCACTATTCATTCCAAGTACTTTTGTATTCTTAAGCTCTTAACTCACATTGTTATGCTTAAAATGATAAACATATATCCTCTTTTTATTGCTTTGTCTGTGTTTCAGAAGAAACATTTCAGAAATTATTTTGATAAGTGCTGTTTGACGATGCAGCACTGATGTTTTATTGCATTCTGTAGTAGCATTGCACTCCATTTTTACAATATTACGCAGTTGCTTTTTTGTTTTGTTTGGGTTTGTTTCTTTTTCGCAGTGCAGGGTCTTAGTTCCTTATGGTTGGTTGGCAGGTGTAGCTCAACTGGTTCATGAATGTTGCAGTGAATGAAGTTTAAAATGTCTTTCTGATATTATGTTGTCTTTTATTTCTCCATTCATGCAATTTATTTTTTAAAATGTTCTATAAAAATATCTCTGGACTAAGTCCTCACTTGAGATTATGTGTAAAGGGTCCTATTCTGATCTCACTTACATGCCACCTTTCTCAGATTTTCATGTAATTGAAACTAAAGCATCATAAAAAAAAAAAAAAAAAAGTTCTTATATTTAAATTGCCTGAATCTCACCACTCTCCCTTCTAGAATTTGGTGCACTTATAAGATACTTAACCAGATAGACAGGGAGGTGGAAGATAAAAGGAGAAGTGATAGGAAATGTCTTATAGGGGTTGGCAAAAGGAAAACCAGGGAGGAACTGGCCTAAACATTCAGCACTTTGATAGTCTTTTGAAAAATAATGTGCCTAAAGCAGCCGGTAACAAACATCACCACGCATGAGAAGCACTTACACAGATGAGCACGAAAGGTCTTGATGACCTTGGCAGTATTTTAGGTGTTACATTTTCACACAGATGAAACGTTATTGCACAGTTTCTCTGATTTGTTAGGCACAGATGGGCTATTGTTCAGCATTAGGCTTGCATTCCTTCCTGCTCCACCCATTGCTTCTATACTGGTGAGCAGCATATGGAAAGTCCCGCTCAATCTATTCATGGCTGAGTTCTATAACCCTTCAATAGTGTTCTAGGTTAGCAAAGGATATTGGGCCACATTCTTCTTCTTCTATTTTTTAGATGAATCTCCTGCTCGATACCAGTGCCAGACAAAGTCTGGTTATGTTTTTACTATTGTTCTCCAATAATAAGTTCTGACTTGTTTTTTGTGGATTTATTTTTGTTGGGTATTTTTTTGTTTCTTTTTTTTCTGTGGGGACTGAAATAGATTGCCCTCGCTTTGTTATGTCAGGGTCCAGTGTGTGTCCTTTTCAGCTTTTCCAAGAAACGTTAGACTTGCTAAGCAGTGATTTTTATCAGCTTCAGAGGTAGCTGCCTGCCGGTTATCAGTAGTTACTGGTTTGACTTTCTTCATGTAAGACCTACCAGTTCCTGTGGCTTCTTCATTGGTGGAAGCTGTATCTTCGTGGCAACATATTTTAGGGGGGGACATGCACATTATAAGACTCAAGCAGCACCCTGTACTTCATAACACCTCTTGCTAAACTCAGAAGCAGAGGCAAATAACAGGAAATACACATATCAGGGTTTGGGGATGAGGAGAAATGAAATCTTATGAGTGCAAAGAACAAGACAGATTTATGAATATTAATATTGCATACCTAGATGGTGCAAATAAAATTTGGAAAAACTTCATTGTTCTTGCCATGACATATTGAGATGTTCTAAGATTTCTGCATTGTATGAAATGGGATTTTGCCATAGCCTGTTCTCTTGGGGTGGGGGGGAGCACACTTTTGTGTCATAAGAGGGAGGTGACTCCGTCTCTCTTCCAGACCCTCTCACAATGGAAATTAATCAAAAGAGAAAAAAATTCTGACATTGGAAAAAACCCAAAACAAACCAATCTTACTTAATAACTCTCAAGTAGAAACCTATGTTAGCACACACAAGTAATTACTGCACCCACTGCATTTTGATGAACTTACAGCATTAAAAATTAAACTTTCAAATTACCATTCCTTGTTCTCAACTTGTCAGTGTCTTCAAGATGTTGTACTTTTCTTACTAAGGAATGGTAGTTTGAGATCTTAAAATGTATTGCAAATTGGACCACAGAATCAGTGGATGTTTGAAAACCAGAGGATTTGTGGTGCCTGTCATTAATCAGATTGTAGCACAGGAACATTTCCATGAACACTCTGTATAGTGGGAACCCTCATGCAGCATCTTCTGCAGAGTGGACTGTCTCTAAGCTATCATTTCGTGGCCGCTGCCCTCTAGGTTACTGCAGCGGGAGACAAAGATTTTTCCCAACACAGTTTGCATTCAGGTGCTAGACTCAGAGTGCTTTCCAAAAGAAGTTTTGCACCTAATTGCCACTGTGCTGATGAAACTTCCCCCTTAATTTTTTGTGGACCACCCAGAAAGGGGGTGTAAAAAACGTACTGTTGCACTTTGTGACAGTTTTAAAGAGAGAGAACATAAAGACATCTGAAAAAGTCAAAGTGTGCTGTGAGTGAGAGGTTATTTTTGCAGTTAGAGAGGCAGCAGGACTGATACTGATTGTATACAGTGATGAAATGTAGTGGTTGTGCAGTGTGGAGACCTGATTTGGTAACCATGGATTAGTACTCAATTCAGGGATGGACTTTCAAGTCCATCTTTGGACTGGACAGTGTTGCTTTGTAGTCATAACCACTTGCTTTATGTGATAAGGATGTTGTCTAACATCTGCTTTTTGCCCAGGATATATTCCCATACTTGCTCCTGTATTGATTTTTCTTGGCTGACTTAACATGCTAATTCCTAATACTGGTCAGGAAAAGCCAAAGAGATTAGAAGTTCACTTCTCTTCAGCCAGAAGGGTAGATATATTTCCTTCTGCTTCTGTGGAGACAGTTATGCTTGGCAAAGAGTAGCGAGCAATTTGTCAACGTATCCCCAATGTGATAGATAACTGAGAAATCCCTTCTAAACTTTTCTATAAAGTTAGGATGGGCCAAGTAGAATGATTTATATAACTTCCTCACCCCAAAATAGGATTCCTTCCTACCCTCTTCCTCACAATTTCATTTCATTCAGACAAAAGCTGGCAGTTGGTGAGATGCTACCTATATAGTGATCCCATATACCCCAATTTACCTCTTTTTAAGAGGATAAAAGACAATGATTTAATGTCTGCCAGCCAGAAAAATACCAGTTTCATTTGTTTTTTGAGTACACTTAGTAAAGTAAAATTCTTAGAATAAACATTGTAACAGCAACCACAATTTTCCTTTCCTATCATTTTGGCCTCTGAGCTCACTGTAGAAGGAGAACAGGAGACAGGAGAAAAGGAAACATCTCAAAATGCCATTGTAAATTTAGCTTGTAGAAAATTCACCAGCAGGAAAAGGAAAAAAAAAAAAAAAAGGAAAGAAAAAAAAGTACTTCATAAAGAATGACTTCATGTTGCTAAAAACCATCATTAAACTTGTAGCCCTGATTTGACTCTAGAATGTTGGCTCTTAATGTTTTGTCCTTACAACACATGGATGTGTTTTTTGTTTTGTTTTGGGTTTTTTGTTTTGTTTTGTTTTTTGGTTTTCATAGTGCATGTTCATTTCTACTCACAAACATGTTCTTGGTGTATTTCTTATGCAAACAATCTTCAGGCAGCAAAGATGTCTGTTACATCTAAACTTGAATAATAAAGTTTTACCACCAGTTATAAATCAGATTCTTGTCATTGTTTCTGGGGAGAATGTAATGTCGTAGTGTCATTACACCATAGTGGGATTGGGGAGGAAAACAATCTGGAGCTGAGCCGCTTTGAGAGCACGACAGAGCCCGACAGCATCTATGAGTAACGGCTGATGATTACGCCTGAAAGGCAAAGACAGCATTGCCCAAACTGTAAATGCATGAAAAGGAGAGACACTCCTTCAAAAATTGATTAGCCCTATTGCAGTCCTTGTACATTAAGGACTCGAGAGGTCATCCAAAACTTATTCAGGTTAATGGCAGCATTTAGAGAGGAAGTTTGTTTCAGTGGGGCTTGAACTTTTTTTAATATTCCAGCAGCCTGGCATTATATTAGTGGTTTTATTCTGCTGCCCCAAGAGCAAATATTGTAATAACTTTGAGAAAGTAGCTAAGAAAGGCTGATACTGAAATGTGATTGGTATCCCAGGGTTAACAAATCTACCTTTCACAGGCCACGGTGGTCTTTAAATAATCCCTGATACTCAGGACTGTGGTTTCATGTCATGCCCACAACTCTTCCAGGAAATCCTGCTTGCTCCCACCACACAGGTTATTGACCCAATGGTGACTCAAGAACAGAGAGTACCACCTACAGCGTTGCCACCACCACTTCAGCAGACTTGGAGGTTTCCTCAGAGATCCTGAATTGAAGCACTGACCAAATCAGCTCAGCTTGGCATTTCTGTTCAGATGATCTCACAGCCCAGGGTGGTATGGCTCCTGGCCATCGTTTCCATTATGTTGTAATTTCCTTTCTCCATAGGTTTTGTCTCATCTCCAAGGTTGATAGACTGTTCACTCTCATGCAAAATACTGTTTTAAAGTAATAGAAAATGGTAAAATCTGTTTATAACGTTAGAGTACAAATGTTCTAGAGCTTAATTTTAAAAGCACAGTGCCAGAAATAACTTCCCCCTGTAATTCATTCTTCGAGAGAATTCAGATGCAGACCCTATGCATTTTCAGTCTATTTTTAATTTCCTGAGCTTAATAAAAATTATAACTGTACTAAAGGAAAAAAGACCAAAAAAAGCTTTCAAAGGCAGGGGGAATCAGTTTTGGAGACAAAAACTTTATTCTTAATCTTTATCCATTTTGAGAAAGATGCTGTATGCAAAAACTAGTTGAATGCATTGTGTAAGACTATATGTATATATACATATACATATACACACACACATTCTGCATATCTATATAAAAATTATAATATATATAAACTCTATACATATACAGATACGTGTGTACAGAGATATATACATATGAGAGAGATCTTTTATATATGTATGTATGTGTGTATAGAGAAAAAAGTTAAATAGCTAATATTTTCACCTGTTTTAAGAACATCTTTTGAGGATAACAAGATTTAATCCAAATTTATGTTCTTGTTATAAAACTGTCCCCGACCAACGCAGTCTGTCATTAATCAGAATTAAAAATAGTGTTTAATATTGCACTTCTGTCTTCATATACTTAGGTCATCTTATAATTGTAGGAGCTGTTAACCTCAAATTTTTCTTTGTGGTTCTCATTTGTATAGCCTGTTAATGCCTCCTTCTTACAACAGCAGCTCCGCATGTAAGCAGCTTATGTAAGTGCACATTGACATTGTTATCAGGTCTTAACATGCAATTATAAGGTTTAAATTTTTGACAGGAATCTGGGGACTTCTTGTTCTAGCAGCAATGTCCTTGATTATTTCCTATTTATATTTTACTACTGCCATATCTTGACATAGGTCAGAACTCTGTTGTCCCAGGTACAGAAAGACCCGGAATATAAAAGATAGACCATTGGCTGGCAGCAGGTCCTGACCCTCGTCATAAATGCATAAAGTAATTAAAAAAAAAAAAAAAAGTGTTGATGCAGAAGAAGATGTACAGAATGAATAAGCAGTGTGCTTCATTCTGTATGTAGAAGAAGTGAGGTACTTGCAATATCATACTCTTAGAAGAAACAGGGTAGCTATCTTACAACCTTATTTATTTATGAATTATGAAAAAGTAACTTTCACTTTGACACTGTCTTTATAAAATTGTGTTGATGGTGGGGAAACAGCAGAATGTCAGTGCAAGTGCTCAGTTTGTGTGTCCATACTGGAAGTTTACCACAATGGGCAATTACACTAGACAGCTGGGACAGTTGAAACCTGATGGAGGTAGAGCTTGTACTGACACAAGCTTCCCTTGATTTCCCTGAAGAGTCTGGCTAACCCTTGTGTGCAATACAAGACGAGTATCCATGGGTCCTTTCTGTAAATGAAAGTGTCTCCTGAACATCCAAAGGAATAGAAGTGTCTTTCACATGTTGTGGCTAAAATGTCAGTGGAAGTGTCTGATTCATTTCCAAATGCTGCTGTGGAACTGACAGCTTAATGGTAAGATTGATACTGTGACAGTTCTGTTGCCTACCTCCAAACAGCTCCATCAGCATCGATGCAGTGTCAGAGTTGGCCAGAGGAGAAATAGGAACATTTAAAAGAATAGAAAAGAAATACATTTTTAAAAAACCAAAACCTCGTTACAACACTGTGTAAAGACGGTGGCTTAAATCTGCCACAGAAAGACTTTAGGGTAACACTTTGTTTTGCAAAGGCAATATAGCTGCTGTGGCCTTTTTTCTGGGTGGAATAATATATTTTATGATTCGTAGTACAAAAAGCAAAGCCTCAACATAAAACTCTCTCTCTTTTCACTGTGGCATTATTTTAAGAAAATGAGGCAATAAAGAAGTGTAAAAATGGATTAGGAAGGCTTTCTAAATTATCATGTCAAGGAAGGGAACTAGATATTTTCTTACCACTTTTGTAAAGAAAAATTCTTGCAAAGCAAAATGAGAATATTTTCTTTCCCTTTTAATCAAAGTAGAATATTTTCCACCCTTATAGAATCTGATAAAACAGGAAATAGGTTTCAGAGTATGAAAATGAGATGTGGAAGCCTTTCACAAATGTAAAGTAATTTTTCAATGTTCCCTAAGGGTGGCATTCACATTGCATACTTTGGACACCCAACTGTAAATACTCATTATGATCCTCATCTTCCTACAGTCAGTCGAACTTTCAGAGCAGTTTATTAGATATTCATAGCCACCCACTCGAGGGGTCCAGACTGGATGATCTACAGAGATCCCTTTTAGCCTAGATAAGTCTGTGATGATAAACATTCACAAATTTAGTCAATTTATGTTTCTCTCTTACAAACACAGTATATATGGCAGGGAGCAATTGGAGACAAAGGCCAACAAAAACTGAAGCACATCTGTAAATGCGAATGGTGGAGCATATGAAGAGCTCTCTGGTACACAGGCCTTTGAGGCCAAAGATAGAGGCAAGTGCAAAATACCACCCTGTTAAACACGTGGCTCTTAACTGAAGCACAAGGGCTTTTCCTTCTATTTATGTTTCCATAATAACTCACTGCAATAAATCTCTGGTAATTATACATTAACCTTTGCAATTAAGCATAACGTGCTAGACTGCTGATGCACTGACATCACCATTGTACTTGTCAACATGACTCTTTGGCTAACTTCTATGTTATCTATAAATGAAGCTGGGAATATCCACAGTGGGACCATGCAGTCCTGCATTCACTTACCCCACCCGGTGAGATGGGATGGGGGTCACAACAAAGAGAGTACGGGATTAGGAATGAAGGACAGGGACGGTTCACTCACCAGTTATGGTCACAGGCAAAACAGACTCAACTTGGGGAAGAAAAATCAATTTAATTTGTTGCAAATCATCTAAGTAGACATAACAACCACATCTTACAACACCTTCCCCCACCCCTCCCTTCTTCCTGGGTTCAAATCACTTTGCTCTTAATTTCTTCACCTCCCCCCCTGCCAGCAGCACAGGGGGCAGGGAATAGGGGTTCAGTCAGTTCACCTCTGCCACTCTTCCTGGCATGGAAGTCCAGGAACAAGATCCAAAGCAGCTTCCCATGGAGTCAGGGACCTCTTGGGGCTCAGCTCCCGGCTCTGGCATGGGGACATCCATGGGCTGCAGACTCACCCCCCACTCTGGGGGTCCACCCCCACTCTGGCAGCGAGTGACTCTCAGGGTAACAGTTCCGGTCACACTTGCCCTCAGGCCCAGCTTCTCTGCTCCAGCGTGGAGTCCTCCACGGCCTAAACATAGGTCTCTGCTCTGCCACTGAATCTCCATGGGCTACAGGGGACTTACTTGTCTTCTCCTACTCCATGTGGTTGAACTGGGTGTGGATCTCTATCTTTTCCTTTGTCATCAAAACTCTCTCTCTGTCTGTCTGTCCTTTGTTTTGGCCGATGTTTGTCTTTTATTAGGTCAATGGCCTCTCCTCCAGGTTCACCCCCACCTACTTCTTTTCAGGACAGTCCTTCCCCTCGCAAATACGGATTCGCAGAGGCATTTCTCTGGTGCTCATTGGCCCAGCCTGGGCTTGGAGGTCTCTACCTTGGAGCCAGGGGAGCTTTTTGCTCTCACAAGGTGGCCCTTCCCCCACTACAAAAAAAAAAAGGTGCCCCCAAACACAAAAATACAACACAGTTAGCATAGAGGAGACCATTCCCAGTTCTTAGGGGGAGGAATATGATTGGGTCTGTTTTCCAGCAGGACGCACCAAGAGTCACAGGATGCATCCTGAGCCACCTGCCACACTGCTTCAGTGTGTGCACATGCTTTAGGGGACAGCAAGTTTGCAAACAAAACTATGTTGCCAGAGAATGGCATTGACCCATATTTTATTTACTAACATTGTCATTGCCTCTGTTTACTCATTCCTCTTGTCTCATCAGGATGACTGGAGTAGCTTTGCCTGATTTTTGATATCTAGAATCTGCTGTATTTTACTAGGTAAACTTTAAAGATAGAAGCACTTTTAGATTAATCTCATATATAGATATTGACTTCAGGAAGGGTGAAATGTTTCCTGCTACTGGGTGGGGGGTGGTCTTCTTATTACTTAGCTCAATTGTAGACAGAGCTATACAATATTTACATAACAGATGCCTGCACTTGATCAAACAGATCATATTCCTGTTTTCTCTGTCTTACATTATAAATTTTGTGGACAAATCTTCGGCTTCCAGTAATACAAATAAAGACACAACAATAATGAACATTCACACGCTTCCAGTTTCATAGAACTGAACATGACCATCCATTCCAAGCTGTTATAATTAACAACACTTTTTAAACAACTCAATTTTTCTTGCCCAGAAAAGGGCAAAGATTTTTTTTTTAATGCAAAATAATTCAGTGCCGCTGTGAGAACTTGTTTTCTGAAAAAGGACTTGTTTCAACAAATTTTTAGTGAACTTTGCTTAGAACTTAATAAGTTTTACTACAATTCCCATTCTAGGAAGATTTTAGTTTGACAATAGAAAATCCCAATCTGTGTCTGTGTTCCCCATTCAAATGAATATTCTTGCTTGCTTTTCCATGGAAGCCACTCTGCAAACGAATTTTGAACTACCGTAATTATTTAGTAAAAAAAAAAAAATCTAGTTGCAGCTTTTGAACAAATCAAATAATTCTTGTTTTGAAGTTTTACTTGATCATTCCCTGACATCACTTACACATCTAAAGCTATAAATTGCTGTGATGTTTTTCATCATGACATTATACAATATCCTCTTCCCTGTGTGCTAGACAAATTAGTCTATTAAAAAAAAAAAAATCATGGAAAGTACACAATTAACTGTTCTATATAACTTGTTTCAGATTAAGCAGAACAAAAAGTAATGAAGATTAATTTACCTACGCAGGCCACCAAGTTTGCACTTAAGCCAGCTTTCTCCATTTCCTGAAGAGAGACTGTGCTGCTGGTGAGGAGGCATGGAAGCACACGGGAGAACTGACACCTATAAAAGAGCAGGCTTTACCCTGTGTACAGTCTAAAATGATAAAGATATTTGGCAGAAGAACTATGTCAGAAAGCCTGAATATACAAAAAAGTTAGGAATTTCATATTGGAACATGAGGACTGGAAAAAAATATTAATGGAGCAAGAGTGAAATATGCGATTACATTTAAAAAAAAACCTCAACAAATTATAACAGTGGTCAAATATGTACTTTAATAAAGGTTAATCATAATGAGCACATAAGACTGTTTAATGCACAAGGATAGTGAAGTTCCAGGGACTTTGGGAAGTGTTGGATTTGACCACTATTGTACAAGATACTGACTGATTGCTGGGAACAGGCCTTGGAAAAGAGGAGGCCTTTTCTCATTCTCTATCAACTGCCTGTGGACACAATTTCAGGAACACTTCAAGCTGGAGATGCTGCCAAAAGAAGCAGTACCACTCCTATCTGCCCTGTGCTGCTGTCTTCCTTCTACTGGCAGAAGTATTTATGTTTCTATGAGATGTACCATATCAGGGAACTAATTGTCTCCCACTTGCCCCCAGAAAGTTGACTTTTAGCCCCCATTAATTCCTGGACCCAGTTCCCAGCACAGTGACAAAACTACCTGTGTCAGCGGTAAGTATGTGGTGGTAAAATGAGCAGTTGTTGATGTGGAGAAAGGCAGTATGGGATTATCTGTGCAGTTAATGACAGTCTAAAGTGTTTAGAAACCCATAGTCTGGGAGGCTGCAATGATCCTGGTTTAGAGCAGATTCTCAGCTGTACTTCAACACTGAATTCTGTTACTCAAGGTCTACATGAAGGGTGGGGATGAGGGGCAAAACCTCAGCTGCAACACCCTGAAGTCTCTCTATGCCAGCAGCTGCTAGACAGATGCCTCCTTGTCCCTCAGTGGCCATGGCTTAACTGTCCGTACGTGGCACAACTACATTCAGCCTGCTTTTCCTTATGCAGAAAGAGTGGTGAAGTCCTGACATTTTTTTATGCCCACCTATTGCTCTGTGCAAGTGTCTGCTTTGCCGTGTGGGTAGAAAACCCAGGCAAACTGATTTTATGCATTTCTAATGTGGGCAATAGAAAGTTTACTTACTTCTTGCTCTTCATTCTAAATCACATTTCTGTCTTTACTGCTACATTGCCCTTGTGCAAAGCTGAGCACTGCATACTCCTCGCCAAAACAAGCCACTACAAGTGAGACAACAAAGAGCTAAAGGGAAAAAGATGGGGAAAGATTTAAGGGTTCTTCTATTCCTTCCTGTGGTTATTAGGTAGACCTTTTTTAGTTTTTAGCTTTTTCCTTTCTTCCTTCTTTCTCCCTCCCAGTCTCTTATTTGATTCCACTCTGCCCCTTACAGCTCATCACTGATCGCAGTACATAGCCTAAAATGATACTTTTTCTTTGACAGTGAAACACTCCCAAACATCCTCCCTAGCTTTGCTTATGGAGCCACTGAAATACTTTATTTCGATCAAAGTTGCACGGTCTCTTCAGTTCAGAGTATTCCTCTTCCCTTGCTACTTCTATAACAATTAATACTAATTTACAAAGACAAAATTTTGTGATTTTTCATTAGACGCCTTACTGCTGAGACTGGAACTCCTCGACTGTTGATGCACCAGGTGACACCATGAGATTGCACAGATGGAAGAGCTGCAAAGACAGGGCAGGTGCTTTTGTTTCATGCAACAGAGTTAAAACTTAACACTATTCTGCATTTTGGCATTTTAAGTAAGAACATAAACAGTTTGGTAATAGCAAAGTGGCCAGCTTTATTCACTATCCCACAGTGGTTTTTCTCTGAGAATACCATCTCCAAAATTCCTAAACCATTTATTGCCACTGAGTAGGAGACTAATCTAGGACCAACAAAACACCTACTGCCCCCAGCTGCATATTTTCTCTCCTCCCCCTGCAGAGGTAACCTTTGCTACAGATGAAATAGTTGTGTTGGACATATATATTGTGACATCTTACCTGCTGCAGTTTATGACAGCACAACTCTACAGAGTTCTACAGAGCTGTGAAATGGATAGGTTTGGGCACTGAAGGCCACTATCAGCTCTCCTTGCTGAGGTGGACCTTTGAGATTGGAGCAGGGAGAAGACTGAGGATGGGTGGGTGGGTCTGGGGTGAGTGTGGGGCACAGCAGCTCAGCACTCACTTGGACAGATCTTGTCCTCCTGCCAGGCACCTTTTGTTTCTGGTATTGTCCACTCTCATTACATAGACTCATCCACATCACAACTTTATGCCTTGCATAACTCCACCAACCCCAGTCTCTGGTTTGTGAACTATTTTTGTTGAGTACAGAGGACAGAAGGAAACTGGGGAACAGAGAGGAAGTAGGAAAACTAAGAACTACAGATCCTGAATATCAAAAAACCCACCACTCCATAGTAAATTTTAAAATTATAAGACTCCCTGAGGTTCCATTGAAAGCAGAGAAGCAGAAAGGAGAGAAGGAGCTATAGCCAAATATTACAGATCTGTAGCACTACTCCATATATACTTTAAACACATAGACTTTAAAAATAAATGTATTTTGAGACTCCACTTTAAAATAAATGACAGAACGTGATTTTTCAACAGCTAAACAACTAGTTTTTCCTGAAAATCAGACTTCTTTTTAAAGTATCTGAAGTTGTGTGACTAGAAACACATAGAAATTCTTTGTCTAGAATATTTTAAATAACTTCCATAATTAAAATTATGAGGATTTGGAGACTGGACAGAGAAGATAAAGAAAAGATATAGAAAATACACAACATGCGTCTGTATTACTGTGTCTCTGGGTTCGTAGCAATGAATCTTAAGGAGTGTGCAAGAAGGATTTGTCTGTCCACCTTCTTATTGTGAGAGAAACCACAAGGCCAACATACTGATTTCTGCTTCTCAATTTGGATCACAACAATTTTGTATTTTATTTATAAAGTTAAAATTTCTGAAGGCATTACAGAGCTTCTTCACTGGGAGGTCTGCAGAACCCCTTGAAATGTAGCTTTCCATAAAACATTCTGGGTGACATATCTAACATTGGTTTTAGCAGAATTGAAAATGAACTGAGTCTATTAGAAAAAATACATTAAATTTAGGCTTGAAAAATATCAGAACTTTAGCCAACATCTGACAAACTTATAATTCTTTCTTCTTTGCTTACAAAATGTGAAAGAAGGTAACATGGTCTCATATTTGCAACACTGTTGTCTCACCAGAATTGTATTAAATGAGCCAGTTAAATTAACATAGCTGCAGAATTTGAGGATGTGGGGGCTACTGCCTAGATGCATAGGGGAGCATACAGAAATCTGAGATGTCATGGTAAACACTATATGTACTGAGCTGAAGAATATCCCTTTTCCTCATTGCACTACTGAGATAACAGAAATGGAATATTTAACACCTTGATTTTTTTTAAATCTCCCCAAATCTTCCTACTTCCATTGACTGCGTGCCTGCTACAGTCACAGTCTATTCTTATTTTATTAACCTGAAGAAATGATGTCATTTAGTGAATCAAGATAATTTCCTATAGATTATAGGTTTCCTTAGAGATTTCTTGTTTTAAGTATTAATTATTCCCAGCCCTCTTTAATTCATAAAGCCTGGCCAGAGCACAACACAAGGGAAGAAGGTCGACCAATAATGGCCAAAGAGAAGTTTTCTGGGCCATGAGCCTTTGCCAAAGAGTAGACATAAATTAACACTCCTCCCTTCACCTTGTAGTTCCCTCTGTGTGGTGATTTCACTTGGCTAGCACTTGGCTAGCAGCCAAACACAGCTGTTTGCTCACTCCCCACCTCCAGGGAATAGGGGAGAGAATTAGGGGGTAAGGGTAAGGAGACTCATAGTTTGAGAGAAGAACAATTTAATAATTGAAATAAAATAAAAGTTCAAATAATAATTTTTAAATAATAATGATGATGATAATAATAATAATAATATAAGCAAATGAGTGCTATTCAGTGCAATTGATCACGACCTGCCAACCATGCCCAGCCTGTTCTCATATAACGATCCTGGAGGAGTGACAGTCCTGAACTGAAACCACAATCCCGGAAGAGAGAGAGCCAGAGCAAAAGCCAGAGAGAACAAGAGAGGGACAGATCCTCATTAATATACAGAACATGATGTTATATGATACAGAATATCCTATTGGCATATCCAAATGCCAATCTAGTTTCTTAATTTAAATATTAATCATGTCACCCTAGATCTTGTACTTGTAGACTAGCAAAACACCAAGCCCTTCAACTTCCAGTGACAACTGAAAACATTGGTATGCTATCCATGCTTTTCTCATAACAGATTCCATGCTGAAACCTAAACACAGTGCTATTCTAGCTACTAAAAAGAAACCTAGCTCTGTCCCAGCTAAAAACCAGGACAACCCCCATCCCTGGAATCATTCAAGATCAGGTTTCAAGGGGCTTTGAGCAGACTAATGTAGTTGAAGGTGTCCCTGCTTACTGCAAAGGGGTTGGAGTAGATGGTCTTTAAAGGTCTTTTCTAACCCAAACCATCCTATGATTTATTATCATTATTATATTTGTTGTTGCAAGTGTAATGAAGACACTCAGGAATTTGCAATTTTCTGACTGGTTTCTCCTTTATATGTGTACCTTTCCTCTTGCTAGTTTGTAGATGGAACTAGTAATTTCCCAGCCCTACTCATGTACTCCTACCTTAAAAAGACAAGAACTGAACATTCATTGTGAGAACACTGCTTAAACTTATTATTATATTATTATATAGTTATAAAAGCATCTTATTTTCTTGTAATGCAAGTGAGATTGATACTATGACATGAAGATATAAAGATATATGAAATTACTGAGATCAGCAGAAAGACTTCGGTTTTCATATGACATTCCTTTACTCTAGATTTAATCCAGGCAAGCTTTTTGAGCTAAACACTGAATTCAGAGGTAAGTAGTATATGAGTGCCTATGTGTATATGTACATGAATTCATGTGTTCATGTACATTAATTCATTCAGGCATATTCACTTTAACATCTGCTAGAAGAACATTATCATTCTCCAAATCTAAATAAAGTGTTCTCAACTTTTTTATCTTGTGTCTTATTTCTGTACTCTTCCTCTGAAAAATAAATTTTCCTTTTTATTATTTCTCCTGCCCTCCCTGCTGAATATTAACAATATCCTTCAAGTTTGGTGTCTTTAATATTTTAAGATTACCTAAGACTGAATAGAGTGATCTTCCAAACTAACTAATCTTGTTTTAGTTATTTTTTTTCCCTTATAGCTTTGCTAGATAACAGAATTAGATATTAATAAAAGCACTCAAAATTACCTATGCAAGCATTAATAATATATCACTTGTCACTAAGTTTTACAGTTCTTCAAAACTTTTAAGCACATTTTAGTTTAATCTGAAATTATGTAAAACAGTATAATGTTTAAACTTATATGCAAGTGGCTGGCTTTTTTGGTCAAAGTTTTAAATAATTCAACTTGACCTTCTTTACCTCCTGCATTTCAGTACTGCCATCTTGGGCAGATCAACCTGAGCAGCGAGCTCTGGTTTCATCTTCCTGTTCCATCAGCTGACTTTGATCTAACTATGTCATACACAGGATTTTCCAGATGGCAAATATAATTATTTGAGTCAGATGAATATTCAAGGAAAAAAATACATATGATATATGCCTTAATTCATCTTGTTTGTCTGTCTTATATACAAGAGAGTGAATCAGGAGTTTCTGCAAATTTGAGTAAATGCAGATCTTCATTTGTTGGATCATAAAATAGTCTCACCTTTTTGTTGCAACTTATATTTGCCAGGAGAATGGTGTAAAGAAAAATGTTTCTGTAAACACAGACTTTGCCAGGCTTCTCACTATACACATTCTTGAGTCCTTATATGCCAGTTCAGGCAATAATTTTAATCTAATGTTTCTACAAAAAAAAGAGGTATGTCCTAACACTATAAAATGATACATTACTTAATGAGACTAAAAATGGAATAATGCTAGAATAGGAATATATCTAATTGATTTAAAAGATTGCTTTTCTACATTAGTAGAAGTTAGATTTCCCAAAGATTCACAAGTCAAGGAGTCAAACTTCCCTAAAAGATACAAAGCTTCTCTGAGAAACACCCTTTCTATTTAGTTTCATCCAAAAGCATTTGGTTTTGGTTTTAATCAATGTAAATGCAAACCTGAGACTAAGGAATAGAGATTTCTTAACCTTGTCCATAATAGCCCAATCTATTGTAGACAGATTTTGGCTATCCAGACATTTTATTGGTGATAATTGTTACCTTATAGTTAAATTTCTTATAAACATCTTAAATTTAGTATTGTCTATGGCACTGTCCATGCAATGAACTGAACTGAATTTTATGAAATTTTCAGTGAAATTAGCCACGTTAAGCACTTGAACGTATTTCTAAAGGCTCATAACTTAAAGCCCAACAAATGAACCAAGCTGATACATCAATGGATTATCACCATTTAGAGATTTTTTTTTTTTTTGGGGGGGGGGGGTGGTGCTTATTATCTTTCTGAAAAGAAACATAAATGGGAATAACTTCACCTATACTGAAGACTGGGTCAAACAGACTCAATGTGGATCTGCTTTTGCAGGATTTACCTCGTGTTCATTTGGGTAGGAAAGGATCTTAAGGTCCCAGATACTTAATCCACTTCAGAAACAATGTTCTATCATGACTGTTACAAGTATAACTTGCAGCTAGAGTGTCTTTTTAATCTCTTGAACAATTTACCACATAGTCTCAAGTGATTAAAAAAAAAATCCTCCACTTTTTGAACTTAAAATACAACTGATTTTTTTTTCAGTGTGTTTGCCCTATCAATATGAAATTAATCGAGGTGTTTTGGGATGAAAGATGCAACAGAAATGTCAAATATTGGTACTATTCACTTCATTAGTGGATGAAACTAGCAAAGACTGCAGTCACATTTCACATTTGATTGTTTTCTTACTTATATTGAAAAAAGATAAATGACATCGCTGTGGCTTAACCGGAAGTTGTCTAACTCTGGTTTGAGTTGAAAATCACAATCTTATGTTTTTCTGGGGTCATTAAGTCTGTTGTGAGTACATGTGAAACTCCTGTGTGCATTAAAAAAAAAAAAAAAAAGAAAAAAAGAAAAAAGTAGATAGCATTCACATAGTTCATTACACTTCCCTAGAACACCAACTATAAATGGTTAATAGTTTACTGACAGCATCACTCTAATTATGTGTAATTTTCTCTCTCTTTTCAAAATAGCTGTCATTGATTTGTTTCTCAGAAATCTATTTTGTCTATTTATCAGTTATTTCAACATTTCTTAGAATTTTTGTGGCAAGTAATTCCAGCTAGCATCTCAGCATGCTTCATTACAAAATTGGCTATCTTATTATTGCAGTTATTCTTTGCCTAATATTTGTTTAGTACCTACAGAATGTTCAGTTTTGACAAACAGAAAAATATAAAAACAGTCAATTTTCTGAAATACTTCAACTCTAAAAGTCAGGCACACAAAAGAGGGATGCACTGGGAACTGCAGAAGTAAAGATGGCTTCTGGACAAGAGGATTACTTGAGGAGGTAAGAGTGAATGGGAGAAATGGGGTCTAGGATTCAGCTTTTTAAATTGCAGTCAATCCTTTTGTGAGCATTGTCAAAGAAACAGAGAAAAAAAATTGGCTCTGTTGAAGTCAAAGGCAAACTTCAATTGATTTCAATATAGTTCTTTCTGCTGTAGAATTTAAGGTACTCAGAGGGAGAAAGAATAATATTGGAGTGACTGGAATGTGGTAAACTTCCCGGAAAATGGATCAGGGATAAGTTCATCATCGTCTGAAATGTAAGATGATGTTGACTAAGTCTGGATACAGAATACTAGTCTAGGCAGGCCCTTTGATCTGTACATGAGTATAAAATATTTTCTGCCTCCACAGCAACTTCTAATCACATTTTCCAAGTCTTGTAATCTAGCCAAAACAATAACAGTAAATCATTGATATTCAAATATTAGGCTTGTATCACAGTAGACAGGCAATTCTCCTGAAAGATCTAACTCATTATATGGGCTGACAAGGATTTGATCAGTGCTTTTATTAAACCTAATGTAGCTTCTGCATTTGAAAGAAATGGTTGTAGGAATCTTTGAAAGATTTGAAGTCGCTGAATAAAAGCTCAAAGACATTTTTTTCTCTCCCCTGCTTTCACCACTTTCTTAATCAATGATTTCCATTTGTCACTGCTAATGACATTATCCCTGACACCTCCTGTGATTTTTTTCCCTTGCTTAAAAGCTTTCACTTCTATTTCTGTTATTTAGCCTTCATTTTCCTTGTTCTGCTGACAATTGACTTTCTTTCAGAGTCTTTTCACCAGGTTTTACTGGCTATATAACTGTTTCAAAGCACCGAGTGTCAGCTCAGTAGTTCTGCAGTTCTGAGGTGGACTGAGGAGGGAATTGTCACATTTTAGCACTAAAGTGACAGTTACAGTCCAGTCTTTGGCATTAGAGTAGATGCAACCAATATCATCATTTTTTTCAAAGTTTCTCAGAAAAATCCTGTCTTTCAAACAAGTCCTAGGATTGTCTGCTGAGCTTTCCACTTGCTCTGTCTTGGCTTTCAAATAATTATGATCCCTTCAATTATTTTTTTTCCTGTGTTTCTATTCCGTTAAATGAAAAGTAGGTCAAAAGGATTTTGTGTTTATATTCCCTGAATGCCAGTGTTTGCTCCTTTGAATTTACCTTTACACTATTTGGAGTTTTTATGTTTGAAATAAAATATACTCTACTACAATGACATTTAAAAATATGAAAAAAATTCTTACTATTTTCTAAACCAAAGCATCCCAACATAGCCTCATGCTTTTACTGTGGTGAAGATCTCTTAACCAAAAGATGTTTCTTTTAATTCCTGTCACTGGTAAATTTATAGGTGATGCAGCTCGATACCAGTATTTATAACCAAATTTATTATGCCGCTTGATTATTTAATTTGAAAACTTTTTTTTTCTTTTTTTTTTTTCTT
>NW_010293487.1:87665-96894 GCF_000700745.2 Antrostomus carolinensis
AGAAGATCAAGGGCTAAGTACATCAGAAGAGTTTTCTTCTTGGGGCCAGGACGATTTATCAATGACATTATCAGAATTCTAAGACTTCTCTTTTTCCATCTTCATCTACTTATCCTCTATCTGCAGACCGTAAGGTTCAGGTCAAACCCAACTGTTGTACTGAGGGCTGCTGTGTGGTTAATGTACACTGGGGTCTATTGCCCTCTACTGGGTTGAACTTCACCCCTGGTTTGTTTCCCATTTACTTGTTAAGTCCCTGGAGAGGTTTCTGTAAAACTTGATCTGCAAATTGCAGCACATGTCCTGGCAGTGGCTCACCTCCTTGATAAGAGTAGCTGAGACCTCCTGTAAATTCCAGTGTTTGGCAAGGTGAACGAGTTTCTGCAGCCTGAAGTTGTAGGTTATCTTGGAGACACTGGGGACCAAAGGCTTCAAAATATGAGTGCGGTTGTGTTGAGATTGTGAAGTTCAGTGGGAGAATTTCTACAGATGAATTCCTGAGAGATGGTGTCTATTTGGTGGTATGTGCAACTAGGAGAAAAACTCTCATTGCTTTCTCAGGTTAATTTCCAACCAGATGATACTGATGTAGATTAGAAGTCTTTGAAGTGGTTTTAAAGCAAACCTGTAATTGATCTTCAGCTGCAAAATGTACACGAGATTTCTCCTTAGGTTGCAGTTATAACCCTATTATATTGGGAGCTCAGGACGCTTTGCACAGTCCATGCTAGATACCAACTATGTGAATTTCTCAATTCAGTAGGAAAAATTGTGTAAGGCTTGTGTTTCTTCCCTACTGATATCATGGGTAATATTTAGACGATTTAGTATTGCACTGGTTGCAAAACTGTTCTGTATTCAGTTGCCTCTCTTCAAGATTATCCCAGGATAAACTGAAGAGGAGGGAGTGTCTAGCAGCTCCAACTGGTTGCATTATGAGCTTAATGAAAAATTAAGAAGAAGAGGGATAGAGAGAGAGAGAGATTTTGGAAATCTTCATTCATACAGTACAAGTCCTCAAAATCTACATGAGTTTTGGGCTCAAACCACACTTTTTTGTGAGATAGACCTAGCCAAACTTGACTGGAGAATTCAGAGGTGTGGCCAGGTGAGCAACCTTTCAGAGTTTTCTTTCTGGGGCCTCTAGTTCATGGCTCTTCCTGCACAGCAAAAATACTATATAGTAAAATTATATTGATCTTCCACAGAAATATCATGGTTATACTTAATGCTTTTGCGGTGCATTGACCTTGGCTAGTTGCCAAACACCCATCCAGCCATTCTCTCATTCACCTATCATCTCAGGAGTATGAGGGAAGAAATAAAAATCAAAAAGCTTGTGGGTTGAGATAAAGACAGGGAGATCATTTACTATTTACTATCATGGGCAAATCAGGCTCGACTTGGGGAAAATTAATTCAATTTATTGTCAATTAAAATAGATTAAGATGGAGGGCAAAAAGACAAAAAAACACCTTCCCTCCATCCCCCACATCACTTCTTCCCAGGCTCAACTTCACTCCTTCACTTATGACTTTGCTTAGACTAGGCAGACTTTACCATCTGCCTCCCACCGTGACTGGTGCAGAGGGGATGGGAAAAGGGGGGGGTTTGTTCAGTCTATAACAGTGCTGCTTCCTCCTCACACTTTTTCTCTCCTTCAGCATGGGCTCCATGGGCTGCAGTGTGGAAAGTTGCTCCAGAGTGGGATCTTCCATGGGCTGCAGGGTTCATATCTGATCCACCATTAGCCTTAAGGGGCTGCAGGTGGACAGCCTGCCTCACCATGGTCTTCACCATGGGCTGCAGGGGAGCTTCTGTTCCACCACCTGGATCACTTCCTCCCTCTCCTTTTTCTCTGACCTTGATGTCTGCAGAGTTGTTCCTAGCACTTTTTCCCTTACTCCTCACACTGCTGTGAAGCACTTTTGCCCTTTCTGAAATCTATTTTCCTACAAGTGCCACCATATTTGCTGACAGACTCAACTGTGTTCTGCAGTGGGTCCACTGGAGCTGGTTGGAACCATCTGGATCTGACTGTGTCTGGTACAAGGCAGGCCATGACTTTTTCTCATAGAGGACACCCCTACAGTTCCCCCCTCACCAGCACATTGCCATGGACACCCAATATGGCTATACAAACACCAATTTACTAAATCTTTCTCAGGAAGGCAGGCAAACTGAGAATTGGAGCCTGTTACAGCAGGAGTTACAACTCAACCTATTCTTTGCCTGCAGGCCCAGGCCATGTTTCATCTTTTCCTCAGTTCCAAATATTGCCTGGAAGGGCTGCCCCACGTGAAATGCAGACTGGGTGTCCGCAGCCTTGACTGATGAAAGTTTACAGCAGGCAGCCATCTGAAACAAACCACATAACCTGCTTTTTTACACTGAAACGTTTTAGAAAATAGCAGGCAACACTAATGGCATTACTGTAGTGATTTCCTTGGGAGTTACTTTAGATTATGATCTATCACACTGATCCACATTTTCTTTTAATTTAACAGCAGAAATTGACATTTGAAAATGAAAATATTAGTCTGGAGTCCACAATGAATGGCTGCAGGAGCTAATGATTGAATGCTTCTCAGAGTGCTCTAAGAAATAATCATTCTGCCATTTCTGCTCTTTTATTATTGCTAACACAGTACCTATAGTATTAATAACTTATTTAGCAACGAACTTTGAGGAGTAATCCTTGTTTTAGATAATAGGAAAATGCAGATGACCTTTCCATGAAAAGTCTGTCATCTAAGACAGATGGAGACGTGATGTAATAGGTAAAGGGCACTGCGATACTTAGAGAACAACTATAGGAAGATTTTAATTTAGTTTATACGTATGTATGTGTTTAAATATTATCATACTGAGTCACACAGAGAGAGGGGGTTTAGGTATGCTTTGAAAAAATGGGTTGAGGATTAGCAATCTGGAACCACTGCTACTCCACAGCTTGGAGTTCTGAGTGTGATATTCTAGACTTCTTCATAAGAATGGTTTTGTTCCCAGAAAATAAAAGACTTGAGAGATTTGTATCTATTTCAAGCTTAAAGGTTGTGTTTTTAGAGTGGAAGGTCATGTATTTCACGGCCATGGTTGAGTGTCAACGGAAGGTACAAGGTCACAGTAACCATACAGGTGATATCTGCTCATTACATGTGTCATTCTGTAAAAGAGGTCCTTTGAATTAAGTTTTGTATAAATAGAGGTTTAGGATGTAAAGGAAGGACAAACTATATTGATTAATACGTGAGTCTGATACTGCCCTTGTCGTTATTGAATTGCCATTTCCTATGATTGTGTTGCCCTCTAGAGGTCGATCCCCAAGTGAAGTCTGCAAGTGTGTCTTCTGTTTGCACAGCAGTCTTTGGAGAAAGAGGTTCTTCTGTTACATCCCAGTTAATGCTTGTAACTGAATGAATCAGTGAATTTTACATCTGTGTTTCCTTCTCAACTGCTAATATTTTCTTGCACTCTAATTTATCATTTTTTTTAAAATCAGAACTGGGGATCTACATTTACTGGTTGCAAGCCACTGAACAAATCTACTTCAAGATAGAAATCAAAGACAAGTAATGAGAGTAGGCCTAAAAACCTCTTCTGACATTCAGGGAAGATAGCGTTTAACTTCCCATGAAAGCTTATTCTTAGGAGGAACAACTCTACTGTGAAAATAATCAAAAGAAATACTGAAGCTATATGTAAACTGTTCATGCCAGAGGAGGGTCCTTGACATTGGACCTCAGTCATCTCTACTTGTCAGATCAAGAAAGACAACAGCCTGTTCTGCATTTGTAAGACGGCTATCTTCTGAAATCTATAGGCCAATTATTTGACCATATTAACTGGCGTGGCATCTCTGAAGTTAATACTCGATAGCCAGACACACCTAAAACAAGTTATTTGTTAAATAGGGGCACCGTTTTGTTCAGTATTCTGAGAGTTATGACTGTCTTGCACTTTGTTTTTTAAAGCAGTTTTCTTTTGAGTAAAGGGTGAAGTCAGCCTTACTTAACTTACTAGATCTGAGTTCTCACGCCTGTTACATATTCCTTAACCCTGCTTTTGAGAGGAACAGGTAATGTTACTGCTACCTGCAAAAGAATGTGAGCTCAGAAGTAAAACAAAAACCTACATGTGAATGGTAGCAAATGGAGAGAATAATACTGACACAGAGAAGTATTTCCCTGCTGTAGTCATTTCTGAGGCCACTAGTATAGGAATTATAATGAATGTCTGTTACAATTTCTTTAAATCTAATTTGGGGTCAAAATAAATTTTCTCTCACAAAATAATGCAAAACTAGAGGAATTACTTTACATGCCATTATGATTGGATTAATGAAAAAAAACCCTATAACTTTTTTTTCCTAATGTTATTTTTTTCTAACACATTCAACCACATATACCTTTTAGAACAGAAATATTCCTACCCATATCATTCCTACAAAATTATTTGTATTCTTTCATTGAATCACAGAATCAAAGAATTGCTAAAGTTGGAAGGCATCTCTGGAGTTCTCTAGTCCAAACTTCCTGCTCAAAACAGGAGAGTGCAACAGGTCACTTAGGGTCTTGTCTAATAATCTATTGGTAGAAAACAATTATTTTTAGCAAAATACAAATTTCCAAATTGAATCAAACCGAGGTCAATCTAGTCTAGTATTCTATTTCTCACAGTTACTGGTTCCTTTGAAGGACTTACTAAACGCAGAAAGTCTATTTAACATATGACAGATCTGTCAACATTGGAAGCTATTGTAAGCCATGAATTATGTTTGGTTGGTTGATTTTGAAATTATGTTTATTATCTGCTAATGCTAGATTTGATTATTAGTTATGACTGCCTTACCAGTCATCAGTCTTGTTATTAATCTAATTTATATCTAAGTTTTATACACACTCACACATATATGGGAATATAAACACAGGTTAGTAATCTGTAGCAGAAAAATGAACTTCAGTGATTCTTTCTGAACTTACTCTTTCTTGATTTTATGTGATAAAATAGAAATAAAAGAAACAGAAGGACTAAAGAACAAAAGTTCATTGTTTTCTCATGCACATTTTTCATTGCTATGTATAATGTTATCAAATCCCTTTGAACTATGCAGGCAATACTACATAAGTGTATTGACACAATATCTTTATATATTTTATTGCACCACATACACCATGTAACTGAAAATAGCTGTTTTTCTCATCACAACTGCACACAGACTGAGATTTTTATTTGATGCCCATTTCTCACATATGGGTGACTTTGACCTGTGTCAGATGGATAGACATTTGCTTGTTGCCTCATTGATTTATTTTTATGGTCATCTTGCATTTATCAGTATTGATTTTCATTTGCCTGTATACACTGCTTCTTTGTCTCACTGGAGTTTTTCAGTATCTACCCTAGTGTTTACTCCAGACTAGTCTATATAATTATGTGACTATCTTGTTACTCAAAGGCCCTAAACTATCAGGAAAGACAACAGCCTGTTCTGCATTTGTGAGACGGCTATCTTCTGAAATATATAGGCCAATTATTTGACCGTATTAACTGGTATGGCATCTCTGAATTTAATGAAATTTGGCCAAAAAATTTATGCCAGCTGAGTATCTTCTATGTGTCATGCAGTGAATAACACTATTAGCACAATTTTAGTGCCTATAATCACATTTTCAGTGGTATAAAGGTATTTCCTTTTCAAACCTTAAAAGTAATATAACTAAAGACAGTTGTTGATGTTCACTGTAAAAAACTTGAAATGTTAATAGATTGCAAGTGACATATATCAGTTTGACATTTCAGCCCAATTCCAACCGGAAATAATGCTATATTACCAAAGAATTAATGTGAAGTGTGAGATTTTGGCACCAGAAAGATCAGTGTATAAGACCAATTAAAGATAAAAGAAGTCTCTAAACTTGTTTACACAGCTGGACTTTCAGTCACAGGCTGATCTCCTCCTTTAATGTGCTGCTTTTTCCTTTTTTCTTTTGCTTTCTTTTCAGGGTCTGAAATTTAAAGGCACAAAATAGAATATTTTGAAAATCATTTGCCATAACATTAACTTAATTTTCTCACTGGAGTGCTCAGTGTCCTAATGTATTGTTATAAAATCCTACAAGTGCTTTTCGCTAATGGATATGTTAACTGCAGACAGACTACATAGCAAAGCAGTAGATTCCTAGGGATTTCCAGGCAGGGATTGACCTGAAGAATAAAATTCAGAGCAAAATTTTGCTGCAAGTAATACTTAGCTACCCTCATTCTTTGGACTCTGTAGTGTGACTCGGGAAGGTCAGATTTAGTCCCAGCTCCAATTACTATTTAAAGATGTTATGCAAAATGGAACTGCTTCAGCAACAGCTACTGGGCAAACCAGGCTTTTGACTGTCATGGAACCAGAGTCAAAGCACCTTTCAAAGGGGTAAACCACTTGATTTTATATACTTGTTCTAAATAAATACAAATTCGTAGTAGCATGAAGCAAAATATTCAAAGGCATCATTGACATCTCATCAGTCAGACACTCCAGCTGTAAATACTATGACAAACAGATGCTTTCCCACTAATAAACTACCTTTGAATATGATTAAAGTCTGGAACAACCTGTGTTTTCCAAGGTTCAGCTTCAGATTTGTTCACTGAAGGTAACCTACCAGATTTGTTGGAAATAATCTGACTGAAGTGTGGTAGCATGATTTTTGTGTCTCTGCAGGTAGACTAACTGAGCAAGCATACTTTTTCTGTCCTTGCTCTTTTATCTCTGGGAAACTATTGGTATGGTCAGAGACAGGGCTCTGGATTGGATTGACCTTCAGTCTAAATCAACCCATTCCTGTATCAGCTCCTGACTTTTCACTTTGACAGTAAAGAATTAAGTATTTATTTTTCTCCAGTTATTAAGTTATTATTTTTTTCTTTCCATGAGCCAAGAGATAGTCCCAAAGATACCAGTGATATTTAAGAACTCATCATTTCAGATAAGCACCATCAGTTTGTCAGAAGATGCCCAGGCATCATGCAAGTCTCAGCATGGTAAAAAAAAAAAACCCAAAACAAACAAAAAACAAACAAACAAAAAAACAAAGCAAAGGGAAAATATTATTTGGAGCTTTCTGTCAGATGAAATAACTGCACAGTGAGTGAATCCTTGGTCCTTTCCTTGGGTAAAGCAATTTATTATTATTTTTTTTAAAACTGGAACTCGTATATTTAATTTCTTGTGATAGAAGAAGAAAAATCTGGGCTTGGGCTTGAGCTCATTTGCTTCCTTTGCTATCCAAATTTGAATTGCTTTTTACATAGTTAATTTCAAATCTTTCAGTAGCCTCTTTTTGAGTGTTTTGTTCCAGGTCCCATTCAGTGTTTTGCTTCTTATCAAGGACTCCACCTCCTAAAATTAGGGCTTGGCTCAAGTCACTTCTCTATTTTTCCTAGTATCCTCTGTTTAAAATTGTGTTAGTCATATATTCTATTTTTATGTGGAGTGCAGTTCTCAAATGCCTGCATTACAGCTTCAGTGTTAGCCTTGTCTGACTGAGTTGGCTGAAACTATTAAAAACCTCAAGTGCTTCAGAACAAGCTATCATCAGAGATAAAGCTTCCTCTTGACTTCTTTTTTTTTCTTTTCTTTTTTTTGTGTGTTCATTTTGGTTACTTGCAGATACAAAATGAAGCACTGGGTTCAAACTTCTCTGGTTGTCTTCCACTTTCCTAAAGTGTTTCAGCTCTGGTGGGGTTTTTATCTGCTTAATTCTTCTGCTCGGGATAGAGTTCTAGCTCATGCAGTGACTGCTGTTCAAATAAAAGAGTCTGACACTTGGGGTCAAAGCTCTATCTGATCACTTCAACTGGTCTCTGCTCAGACCCAGACATCTCTTTCAAGCTTGCTTAAAGGTAGTGCTCTACAGAGGTGGCAGGAGATTGCACAATCAACATTTGCAGTCCTATAGTAGAGAGCAGCGTTTTGTAATGCAAAAACATATGTGTGAAGTGCAGAAAAATCTTGCTCAAAGTATCTGATGATCAGGACTGTGTGTCTGTGTTGGTAGGAGGATGATGTGTGAAAAATCAGTACAAGCTTATTCTTCTTTCTGTACACATTTCAGGCAGAGGGAAGAGCAACTGTCAGATGTAATCCAGCTGGAGGGTGGGACTGAAGGGAACCAAACAGGATACTGTAAAGGCATTACTGATCTTACAGCAAACAGCTAGGTGCCAGAGTGGAGGCAAAGCCCTACCTGCTGAGATCTTGGATGTTTATTCAGGGTTGTGGCTTTATCTCACCAAAAGGCCATGATGGGTTAGAAAGGTATCTTCCTGGAGCTGAAGCAGATCAGTGCTATAGCAAAACCCAAACAATATTGCTCTATAGTCAAAGAGACTGAATGTCATCATAGACCTCTCTGTATTCTCTACAATTACCCAAAGGGCTGTTCCATCTCAATGCATTTTCACGTTCAAACTCAGCTCCCCACCAATGTACAAATTAATTGGAGTGAAGGACAGAAATCACAGTGCCTGCCTTCCCAGAAACTAGTGGGAAATGCTTTTCACCTTATTGTTTTAAATTATTCCTTGTATTGATTTTTTTCCCCTTTGATCTATTTAATAGTTGAACATACTTTGTTTAAAGAAAAAAAATCTGGTCTCCTAACTCTAATGACTTTTGGACTCTGCATTAAAAAACCAGTGCAGTTCTAGAATTTCAGGCCAATTTACTCCTTTCTGCATAAACTGCTACCCTAGGTGACCTTTCCTCATCACGTGCCTCTGGGGATGTGTTCCAAACATATTTTCTAACAGCTTCAGCAGCAGTAATAGTAGCATCCAAGCATCAGTTAGTAGTTCTACATTGTAATGTTTTCATCTTCAAAGCACTTTACAGACATTAGTGAATTAATAATTGAGCATCAGATACTGAGCAGGCATAAATCTAAGGCATTTGCACATCTCGATGGAATAATGTTAAGTATAAAATAATTTTGAAAAACATTGAAATCCTGGTCATTTGCATGCTCCTGAAAAGAAGAGGTAAATAGAGCAACAAAACAGACGCTCTGTGCTGGTAAAAATGTAGGAATTTCTCAAACTTGTGAGTGAATTTCAAACAGAAACACAATAAAATCTGACCACACACTGGTACATCTCCCAGCAGAAATTTTATTTGGTTAGAGATTTAAACATCAGATATGAAATACTTAGACTCCCTGGAACGTGGGTTGAATCC
>NW_010293488.1:0-11412 GCF_000700745.2 Antrostomus carolinensis
ATCTCTCTCTGTCTTTATCTCCACCCACGAGGCTTTTGTTATATTTTTCTCCCCCCTGCCCAATTGAGGAGGGGGAGTGATAGAGTGAGCTTTGGTGGACAGCTGGCATTCAGCCAGGACTAACCCACCACAGTTCTAAAAGGAGGGGGGAAACATTTTGAGCCCTCCAGGGTTCTAGTGTGACTGTTGCCCTATAAAATAGGTCAAGGAAAAACAGGCTGGAGAAAGCTAAGGAGAAGGGAGAGAAGGGAATTAGAGTAATGTACAGTGATGAAGAGTTTCATTATGACTATAGCACAATGCCTAGAAATTTCCATCATAAAGAGATGTGACTTTACTCAAGCATTTTCATAGTAGCTTTATTCCAGTTAATTACCTCCACTGCCACCCTTGATTGTGCTCTTTACTCTTCTGTGTTTGATTCAGGATTGATTCTTCTACGCTTCTGGGAAATACAGAGGAAGTTGAGACACAGATTAAGAAATTAATGCTTGGGTCCTGGTCCTCTGATCTTCCACTCCAAATAAGTATTAATTTATTAAAAAAAAAATCAAAAAAACTGTATGAGAAATACTGGGGAAAGTTTACTCCAGCAACCATTCTCAAAAGGTGGAATAAGAGAGTGCCTCCACTCTTCAGTCATCTAGCATCTTTCAAAGCCATACCAGTAGGTTTTGCACTCTTAAAGCTCCCACATGCCTTTCCAGTTATGTTCCAGGACTTCCAACATTTGACATCAGATTTCTTTAATGAGAAAAGTAGCCTAGTTTTCTGAAGATCACCATATTCCGCCTCAGTGTGGTATCATTCATATCTCATATCATCCATAGGTTTGTTGTACATGTCATCTGGATTGTTCATGAAGGTATTTAACACTATCACACCAGGCCTTGAATTTGGGGTACACTGCTTGTTACCAGTCACCAGATGAATGTCCAACCACTGATTATTATTACTTGAGCCTGACAGTCCAGACAATTTTTATCCCATCTGACAGCACATTGATCCACCTTGTAAATCTTTGGTTTTCATGAGAGATTGTTATGGTAAAGACTGCAAAAATATTGCTCAGGTTAAGATATCCACTGCCCTAACATTATCCACATGGCCTGATAGTTCACTGTAAAAGGCAATGAAGCATGATGTAACCTCAGTAATATGCATTGACTGCTCCTGACTATCTTCTTGTCTTTCATGTACCTGGAGAGGAATCCAATAGTCTGCATTCTCTGTTCCAAGCTCCTTGCTCACAGTTTTTCTCTCTGGAATCTCAGCAGTGATGTCACCTACAAGCAGCAAGTGCAGGGCTGCAGGCCTGTGACAGAGAATTTGCAATGCTAAACTGTGGTGAGTTTCAATGTCAAATTTATAGAGATTTCTATTACAAATCCATCAACTGAGATTTCAGGAAACCTTATAATTTGATCAATTTAAGACACTTTTTTGGCAGTTTGCAGAATGTGGCACTTTCCATAGCAGTAGCATAGAATCAGTGTCATTGTCAAATCCTATATATCACTGCACAAAGATAAAGGGTGACACTGTTCCAGGGGAAAAACTGCTCAGTTCCTACAATTTAAATCAAATCATGATCAAAGTGTTTTACTGATTTTTTAGCAACATGATATTGACTAATATCCACCAATGCACATACTGTTGAACAACCACTCCTGAGGATACGCAACCCCCTCCCTCAAGGGGTGGGTCTCCACACGTTGCAGCTTGCAGTGTCACCCCACTCACCAGAGTGCAGTGGCTCACAGTGCCTGGCAGGGGTCTGTTCCATCCCACATGGACATGGGTCATGGTGCAGCAGGGAGGCTTCTGTCAATGTGAAACCAGCGCTGGTACTTCTGTTTTTTGGGGTTTTTTTTTAATCAGTCCTTGGTCATAATATTATTTAAGTCATTTTCATATTATTTCGTGTACCTCAGGTATTAATTAATTTTGGATTTGTAACTGTCTTTTCATTTTTTCTATTAATTAATCCACAGACACGTTTGTTTGCTAATCACAGTTTCCTGCAGACTCAGAAGCTGAATGAAACTGCGTATAATGGACTGCACTGAAACTTGACTGATACTCAACAGATACTACAAGAAATATGTCACAATAAAATTGTCCTTAGCACAAGAAAGATGTGGACCTGCTGGAGCAGGTTCAGAGGAGGACCACAATAATGATCAGAGGTATGGAACACCTATATTATGAAGAATGACTGAGAGAGTTGGAGCTGTTCATCCAAAGAAGAGAAGGCTCTGGGGACACCTTATTGCTGCCTTTCAGCACTTAAAGGGGGCCTATAAGAAAGATGGGGACAAACTTTTTAGCAGGGCCTGTAGTGATAGGACAAGGGGTGATCATTTTAAACTAAAGGAGAGCAGATTTAGACTAGATATAAGAACTAGATTTTTTTACAATAAGAGTGTTGAACCACAGGAACTTGCCCAGAGAGGTGGTAGGAGCCCTATCCCTGAAGACACTCAAGGTCAAGTTGGACAGGCTCTGATCAACCTGATCTAGTTAAAGATGTCCCTACTCACTGGAGGGGGGTTGGACTAGATAACCTTTAAAACTCCCTTCCAACCCAGACCATTCTGTGATTCTATGATTCTAAGTTATAGTTTTGTTCTGACTGATAACTGGCATTCTGGAAATACTAGACTGCAAAGTCAAGTAGTATATGGGACAATCTGTCTTTTATTCAAAATCTTGCGGCTCTGAACACCATTATATTTTACCCATTTGATATTCTCTTTCCATAACCTATAAAAATTAAAATTGGGTTCGGTATAAAAATAAATCACAGGATACTACTAGGAGGTAATTAATTTGCTGCTGGTATTTCATTTTTTTGCTACTAATACCTGAGAAATTAATTGCCTCCAGAATGACAAAATATTCAAGTTTTTGTTGTTAAAAGCTACACTTTAAATTGCAAAACTTAGATTTCTTTTTTTCTGCCATTCGCCCTGTTCATGATGTATATTTGTAGCCTGATTTAAATTGTTGATTATACAAACAACCTTTGTTGATTATATAAACAGCCTAACAGATAGCCTTTTCTACATCCAGAAAAGGAGGAAATAATTTTAATTTAAAGGGTAAAATTGGATGGAAGGAAGGAAAATTGTTGGTTTTGCTCCTGAAATGATGGCTAACAGTCTAACTGGAGAATCAGACAAGGTTCGAGGTAGTTGTGAATACGAATTCTTACCTTCTTATTTAGCATATATTACATACAGCTTTATTGTTTGTGTTTGTGTGCCTAGATGTAAAACAAGCTTTACTGTGTTTTTTGTTGTGTGTATATCTATAAGAATGTGTTGCATGTACCTTTCCTATGAAAGAAAGGCAGAGAGAGAGTATACTGACAAAGTTATTTTCCTCAAGCTTCATTAAGTCAATAAAAAGATCATATTGTATTTAGTAAACTTGGACTTTTCCCAGAAATATTCCCAGAACAAAAAACATTGCTTGATTCAAGTAAGATAGTGTGTATTGACTGAATAATTTAATAAAGAAAATTACCTGTAGTTTACATAGTTCTGTACTACATTCTGCAAACTGCCAAAGGTGAAAAATTAAAATATGAAAAATATAAATAACACTTAACCAGCCTGATATGTGAATATATAAAATATAGTTAGATGTATTAATTTATTTTCTGTATTAAGAATTAGATTTTAGAAAATAAGCTTAGCTTCATTTTGTCTCTGTGTTAGGTGGGAAACTTTAAGTTTCTATCGTTCTGTCTGTGTTAAGTGGGAAACTTTTACAATAACTAACAAGCTATTCCACACTATCAGCAAAGGCCTTGCAGTGCCTGGTATGTGAGCAGTCTGGAGCAAGATAAGAAGGAACTGATGTGCAACACCTGCAGTCTGAAGCAAAAAGCTGGCTTTATTTTGTCTAGAGGTCTACGGGGGTGCTAACAAGCATCAACAGGAGGCAGTGCACAAGCATGAATGGGAGTGAACTTATGTTAAATTTTTTTTTAAACTGATTAGCTTAACCCATCCTAAATTTAATGAATATGTATGTGTGTGTACTTTAAATGATGCCTTTGTAAAAGAGTGAGTGCACAGGACCTTTATGGAGCGATCCACCCTGTCGCCCCCCGGCGAATAAAACATACCTGCTTTATAACTCTCTACGAGTTGTAAGGTTTGATTCAGCAGATAAAGCCTTAATTGTGATTTCCTAAATAGCCAAATAATATCAAATAACTACAGGTAAGATTAAGTCCACCTAAATTATCCATACTCGGGTTTAGCTACCTAAGATCCATGTAGCAAAACTACAAGAATGCCTATTCTAGTAGTAATTCTGAACTCGTTCACTTTTTTCCTTGTAGCCTGAAAATCCTCTGCCCAGAAGTCTTATAGGCATGTGTAGATATTGACACAGAGACAACTAGTTGATGTTTAGATTTGTTTCCAGAACTTTCTGTCCAGCCTTCAACTGGTGTTTCTGAGGTCTCAGGGTTTCCTAGGTCCTGTGTCACATCTGTCAGTCACATACAGATATCCCAGGTATGTTGCAGCATCTAAGGGAGCAGCAATTATCAGAGCTCTCTTCTGTCCATTGACTATGTAAGGATTTTAGGAAATTGTACCATGTTAACTGTATTTTTCCCCAAAACCTAATATTTATACAAATCTTAGTGAAGTGATGCCTGAGGTGATGATCCAGAATGTAGGTTACATGCTGCAGTTTCTTCCCCAGAAAAAAATTCTCTCTAATAAAGAATTTTCTTACTTGTAACACTAAATGGAATAAGAGCTAGGAATATTGTATCTGCAAATTAGGCAGTTATGTATATTGTAATTTATAGCACAAAAGACCATAAACATTGAAGGATTTACTCTAAGTGCTTCAGGTGTACTTCAATTATGAATATATACTCTGCTTTCTTTGCAATAATAATACAATACAGTGTATTTTGTATCAATATTGATAGATTTCAAGGATTAATACAGAAAAATCAAAACAAACCAAAATAAAACCAAAACACAAAACAACAAGAACTCTTTTGCTTAATTAACATGAAAACAGTTTTATCCAATATGAAACAAAACAGGTATTCTTGTGCGATGGTCTCAAATCAATTAGAAAATATTACATTGAGCTTTATGCATTCTGGAAATATTTTGTTTTAATAAGAACTTGAAACTTAAAAGAGGAAAGAGGAATTAGATGTTTAAAAGTACTCTCAATTAGTTTTCAAACAGAGAATGAAGAATGAAGAAATGGAGGAACAAGGATTATTAGGTTTTTGAATTTTAGAATGGCCAATTTAAGTCTCAGATATTGAGGCAAAGCCTGAAGGGCAAATCCTCAAAGTCTTTTCTCACCATCCTGTCCATCAAGTGGAGGAATGACAATTTGCACCAGCTGTTGAATTGCCCTGTGAGTCCAGCTGGGGCGCAGGAAAACAAAGACACTGTAAAAACAGAGTGCTGCCACAGCACTGCAATGCAGAACGTTTTAGAGAAAATCAATCATAAGCCAACTTGATAGATGGCTTGGATTTGAAAGAGAGGCAGAGCTACACCGCATGCCTCACTTTTGCTGACTTAGTCACAATATTTATGCTGAACATCCGCATGATTTTATTAATTTTTAAGAGCCAGAAAATATTGTTAAAACAGCCATAAAAAGACAGGCTTTGCAAGTTCCATCAGACTGTGAGTGTGCACAGGAACCGTTATGACTCAGAGACCAAGGCTTTAAAATTGAAAATGGATTTCACATACAAATAAGCACTGTATCCATGTAGATTTAGTTTGAGTTTGATACGAAGCAACTGTATGACATAAAACAGATCACACAACAGGGAAAAAAGTAGGACTAGCAACTCTTATTTCACTGATCCTGTTATGAGCTAAAATTAGGATTTTTTTTTTCTTTTTACAACTCAGAGCAAAACAAATGAACAAAAATCTGCAACTTAATATAAAATAATTGTTCATGTTTGCTAAATGTTTCAGTTACATTGATCTTTGTAAAATGTTTCTTATGCTATGGAAGGGAATTCTGCATTACATAAAAAATCCATGAAACAGTATTTCTATACCTATGAAAAGTCAAAATTAAAAAAAAAAATAGAAAGTCAATACAATCAAACATTTTTTAAAATTGAGCATTTGAGGGGATAGAAGGAGGCCAGGCAGGCAAGAAGGAAAGGAGAAAAGGAGAGAAAGAAAAAGAAGGAGGGAAGGAAGGGAGAAAAGAAGGAAGGTAAGAAGGAAGAATGGATTCCAAATAAATTATCAATATAATTACACAATCAAACAAGTCTGTTTTAAAGTGGTAGCATTTACTGATGAAAAATATTTTTTTTTCTGTAATATTTGACCAGCTGCAGATGTAATTAAGTATATCAAATCAACATAATTATATGTCATTTGTATGATTATACATATAATTTATGTGATATGGTGAGGATAAACACATCTTAGATGGGATTCATTTTACCTAACTTTAGACACTACACTGTAGATATCTACATCTGATTTTACAAACTTTAATTTTACAAGCTGCATAGAGTGCATGGTTCATCTGATGACTGCCCCTTAACAGTGTCTGTTCTGTCCTTTGCCTGAGAAAGGAAACTGCAGAGGCTAGATAAAGTTACACTGAATCTATATATGTAGGGCTAAATAAAACCTCTTTGTGTTAGTTCTGTCTTTTCTTCCTCTTCTTATTATAAGAAGAGAAAACAAACACTTAATATCACCTTCTGGTCTGCAAAACTTTCATTACTCATTAATTATTTTTCACTTATAAGTGGATCTTATAAACAGAGAAAAATAAGCACATATGTAGGTAGTGTAGCAATGATACCAAATGTGCTAAATAATTAACCTTAAGTTAGAGTGAGGCTTTCCTAAAAGTTAATGAGGTGGTTGTTAGATTAATTAGGGCTCAGGAAGGAACTTGTATCTTAGATTATGTAAATACTACACAACAAATGGCACACCACATGGTCTTTTAATGCACTACTAAATTGCAACTGTCCCTGGTAAAATAAATATATATAAAGACTCTAAGGAAAACTTAATATAACGCATAATTTTCTTACTAATAATAGTTACTTGTCAGCATGGAAGTATGTTCTGAGAAATATTTCAAATTACAGAGTTGTTTGTCAGTTGTCACCACTACTACACAACTCTTATGAATTTGCTAGGATTTTATTTAGTTGCATTGCATGAAATAAATATACATAGTGATTAAATTCACAAAATACTTATGTGCTTGGTGAATATTTTACACTAATTTAAACTTAAAAGATGAAACTATTAAAAATGTCATATGCAGTGAATGTTCACTGCAGAAAATTAAAACTATAACAGTTAAGAGCATAGTAATGTCATACTTTATCATGGTATGATATCACCTGACCACCTCCTGGATTCCACAGGTACTTTTATTGTATTACATTAGTGAATAAATACAATTGGATAACTCAGTCATCCAAAGTCCTGGTGCTTGTTTCCCATTAACAAAAATGTTCTGTGAACATGATTATGCATCCTTCACGCTATCTAAGAAATATGGGACAATCATTGTATCTCCACCTTATCTAATTATTCAAAGAAGGAGGAAGACTACTCAGTCCTTTTGAAGAACAAAGGACACAAAATAAACATGGCTTGTTTCATCTGGAAAAACTAAGGATGAGATAATATAATTGTTGCCTATAAAAATGAGTGGTAAACCTAAGCGAGGAAAAAGTGTTATTCAGCTAATAGACAGTGTTGACACAAGAATAGATGACTATAGAATAGCCATGAGTAATCAGTGCAGGCTTGACAGTGAAAGTATGTTAGTAAGATAAAGAATGAATCTTGGAGAAACAGTTTAACGGGAGTAGTAGAGACAAAAACTGACCAAGAGAGAAACATACTCTCATTAAAAAAAATAATAAAATAAAATAAAATAAAAAAAATCCTAGCTACTGTTAAGACAGAAATAGGTAACTTTATGAAGTGCACTGTATGAAGTGATTAACTGTAACTAAAGTGATGAAAGAAAGAAAGGTTCCATGACCTAGAAGGCTCCTTACATTTAATATTCCATTACATCATTTTTATTTGATTTCTGAAAAGAAACCTGGGCAAAATAGAGTGGAATGGAGAAACAGATAGACAATACTTATGGTCTTAATAGTACTCTGTGGAGTACAACCACAATAAAAAGCAGTTTAAAAGATTTTTTTTTTTAATACATTTAATAGTAAAAAAAAAGAGCAGATGATAAAAACTGGGCCACAGATGATATCTAGAATTTATGTTGATTGTATTCTGGGTTGTCCATAAGATGATCAAGAAATGTGACTTTTATTGAAGTCTGGGGGATTAAAAATTATAAATATAAACTGCTGGTTGCAATTTCTTTTACCCCCTTGTGTAGACCATTATCTATTGTGCATGTGAGCTATTGATGGTGATATCGCCTACTAAGAAATGGTCTCATAATTGAATGCACTTTGTTTTGTTTTGGTTTTCTCTTCTCATCCTTTTGTTTTACTATTTTTGGTTGCCAATAATTTTTAACCATATAACCCTCTGATGCAGATACTTCTTTCTCAGGGTATTTCAGTTCTAAGTCACTGGTACAGTTCCAGCATATACTCAAGATGAAGATGTGCTGTAGGCATCAATCCAGCTCCAAGCAGGTGTCCCCATTGCTACCATTCTAAAAAGTACTTAGTAAGACCCTCATTACCAATCTCACAGGGCTCACCAGGGACTGCACAGAAATAGTTTCGTTCCTTCTGAGTTGATGATGGGCCTTCCGAGCCAGAACTGAGCCCTGCTGGCAGAACAGTGTGGGACAGACTGCATAGGTGGCTGGTGTTAGTGGGGACAGAGGACTTTGCTCTAATGATGGTTATTCTGATTCTGTTACTTGTGAGTCTAACAGGTTTTTATACAACAACTGTTATTGCATTTTCTTCTTACCCATATAATACTTTAATTCCTTTCAGTTGTATTTTCCCTTTGATGGCATGAACAAAACATATTTTAGGCACTGATTTCATTAATGGAAAATAGATTCTTCTGTAACAGATTTTCATGCAGTTATTTTAGAGAGAGAATGTTACTGTTACTAAAGTTCTAATAATCTAGTGTTTAAAGCTGCCACTTGAAAGAAGAGTTTTTGGCTGGGAGGATGTACTAGCAAAATAGTAAAAATACAGTGAAGGGTCATGAGATTTTCTCCTTTACATTCATGTGTATTTCTTTTTAAAAGAGATTATGAAGGCAATGTTTGCTTACTCACTGGAATGTTTCTGCTCATAAACAGAATGCCACTTAGAAAAACATTTCAATTTGTATTTTTGATTGATCATCCAATAAAACATTTTTATTTAGATTTTTTTTTTTAATTTCAATAAATAAGATACCAAGAAAACACTGTACAGTTACAAGTGTAATCTGCTCTTAATTCTCATTTGTTAAGGAAATAATAAAGAAAAGTGAAACAGACAATTGTATACACAAAAACATATGCAGAAGTAGACAATCTTACAACTCTCCTTGGGGCTATTCATAACATTTGAGCAGTACTTTTCTGTATAAGTAGTTCTACAAGTAGGTTATGTGTCATTCACAGGGGTAGCAGTAGGTTGCAGCTATTTTCACAACTGATTAGTCTTTCTGGACAAAAATCGCTCTAAGAAGACAACTTTTTACTGTTCCAAGTCATATTTCAATCCTCCTACAATTTTTGTGGCCATACTGATGTAGTTGCATAAAATCTTTGCCCAGCAGAAGTTATTGAAGTTACTGGACTTTAGTAGGACAGTGAATTGAGTAAGGAGTTACCAATAGGGAAAAATTACTTTTGTCCTAAATAGCATAGCTATATTTCTGAAGACTATTTTCCAAAAATACATTGTGTGAAATATATTGTTTTTTGTAGAAGATATTGCATTACAGGTTGTACTTTATCATCTCAGCAAACATATAATAAAAAAAATTCTGCTTAGATAAATCACTAAGATAGAGATATAAGGTTTTCTTTCTACAGCTAAAAATAATGTACCAGTTGTGGAGGATCATTCCACAAGCCAAGAGATACAATTTTTTATTCATTCCTCTTACATTAGCCATCTCAAGATTCCTTGCAAAGATGTATAAAGTGGTGCTAGCAGCAGTTCAAGTTTTCTAACTGATTCTCACTAGTCTGGAAGCATTACACAATATTACAATATTGTATTATATTTATTAATCCAAAATAATTTAATGTGTAACAGATAATGCTTGATTTCTTTCTTTTATATGGCTTGAAATGTTTTAGAAATTTTTCAGTGTTTTAAAATGCCTAATGCTGTTTAGAAGCACTAATGCAATTTATAATACACTATATCAACTTCTGCCATCTTTTATTCAGTGCCTTACTAATATACAAACCACTCAACAGTTTCAAAATGTCTTGATCCCGACATCTGTATGGTAGAGTCATATCATTTGTGCTAGTTCTTCTTCTGGTTTCTTGATGTTTTCATTCCTGGCTACAGAATGACCCATTTTGAACAGAAAGGGAAGATCGTATCTCCTGCTAATTCCATAAGGAATTGACAGACAGTTAATGTCCAGGATATAAGAACTATAGGTGTAATGTTATACATTAGGAAGGTGTAAAGGAAAGTGCAAAACACAACTCTTCAGTCTCCTAAGTGAATGACCCCATTGATGAACAAATATATTTTTTCTAACTTTTGCAATTTATGGATTCTTAAACGATTTTCATGAAAGTGAAGACTCTTGCACTATGAATTTTAGCTACTGACAATAATAATGCTTTTCTTAATTTATTTTTGGACTATTTAGGAGTCATTACTTGCCTGTAGCAGTTTCTGAATCATAAATTATACTTGCTGGACTAAATTATTGCACACCGTCACTCAAGGGATTCTTCACAGGAGCAATTTACCATCCAGAGAAAATCCATCTGAGTGATTGCAACACAAGATCCAATGAGGACAGGTAAATCTTCAATCCAGGAACTTCTATAAGTATTCCCCTACTTCAAGTTTCCTACAGTCAGTTACTTAACTCCACATTGTCTGCTGTAAGGCAGAAGATGCTTTACATTCTGAAAATTTTCTGGACTCTTTCTCAGAGGCAACCAACTCTTTCTTGGAGATTCTATGGGAGACTTGATTTGGCAGCGTGATTTCCCTACTCCTAAATGTGTTTCAGTACTTAGTGGGGATGCATGTCATAGGTACAGTTGTTCAAAGCATGAGAAAGTCTCACACCAGAAGGTTTGCATTTTATACTGGCAGAACAAACAGATAGAAATAGACCAATAATCTGTCTGCAAAAGAGTCAAAGTTTGGTAGCTATGTCTGGGGAGGAGGTTGCATTTAAAATATATATATATATATATATA
>NW_010293488.1:11430-26764 GCF_000700745.2 Antrostomus carolinensis
TTTTTTTGTGAGTCCCTCCAAATGACTCTCTACAGATGCAGCAGCAAACTGAGACTAATAACTAAAGATCAGTTTACACACTGCAAGAAAATTAGTCCTGTGACAACTGCTATGAAACTTAATTTATGAGTAATCAGTGTGAAACAAGTCTCTCCTACAGTTACAGTTATAATGAAATCAGAGCTGTGCCTGTGAGCATGCCCAGTGAACATATTTTCTAATTCTTTGTGGTTGTCCAGCAACTCTCTGGTAGCCAGTGCATAGATGAGATAGTGGATAGGTTTGAAACTATAAGGACTGACATGAAGATGGATAATGGGGAGAACTCCTAGTCATCTTCACAACATAACATTTGACTAATCAGTACTGGATTTCTTGGGTGGGAACTTTGTATTGTGCTGAAGAATTCCACCAGGCAACTTCTACTGTGTATAGACCAATTTTTTTTCTTCAATGTGTTAATTAATAATGGGTGGACAATCTGACCATTCCTTCCAAACACTCCCTGACCTGTTTTTTACTGGACAGTTGATCAAGTTTTGCATAGACAAGATGCTAGTAAATAGTCAATCAAAACTCTTCCTGCAGTTACAAAGATAATTGTGTGTGGCAGTATGTAGTTAAGATGGTTAGGACATGTTTTCTATAAGTTTTAAGATAATCAACAACAAAGGATCTTACATGCTCTAGAGAGGTCAGGTGAGACCACAGTATATAAGAATTCAGCAACATAGTGATTTTGGGAATCTAACACAATCCAGCTGAAGTTGCCATTGCAAATGTCATTACAATAGAGACTCGCATTTCTGTCCGAATGGTGATCAACAATCCATTTAAAGAGATCTGAGTCCCTATGTGAGCATTGCCTTATGCCAAGAACCCAGTAACAAACCAGACAGAATTAGTTTTATACAATAGTAGCAAACTTAAATGCAGTGGTCGGCAGATCCACAGTTCTCAGTGAAAGTCAGACAGCTGTTTACTTAAATGTGCTAGGAGATGTAGATCAGTATGCTTGAGAAATCAAATATTATGTGCATATGTTGGGCAGGCAGAGGTCGAATGCAATTAAAATATAAAACTAGAGGATTTACTTAATTAAAAAAAAACACACAAAAAAACCCCCTTTTAAATAATCTGTGCTATATTAATGGTCATGTCTGGAAAATATAAAAGCAATTGAACACTTTGAAAAAGCCTCTTTATCAGGGTTAAAAAATGAAAACCTTGACCAACTCTACTTTCAGCCTGTCTTTCTAATGGAAACATTGCTAACATAGTCACAGGCATAAAAGGAATCTTGATTTAGACTTGATTTAGACTGGCACTAATTTATTAATTGAACCAGGACTAGAGAACATTAGCTATCTGAGTAATTTTTACTGGGTTCATGGTCTAAAGTGTAAGACATTTCTACTGACAGAAAGGAAATATTAATACATTTTTTGCAATGGTCACTGTATCAAATTGATTCAGATGAACCGTAATATTGTTGGGATGCAGCTTATTATTTATGCATTCTGAGAATTATAGATAGAAAAGCAGTTCTGTAAATTGTTGTACTCAGTCTCATAATTCTTGACCTCACTTCCCACAGATGTGTTCTGTGACCTTGATCAAAGTTACTTCATTCTTAATTTTCTGTATCTGCATCATCATTGCACAAAGATATTAGAAAAATTAATTTTGTTAATGTTCACAAGATACTTAGTGGGAGTCTGATGTGGAGTTTTATTCTTAACTTCTGTTTTCTTTCACATCCTTTTAATTCGGTTTTAGTATTTTATGTTAACTTACTGACAGGTTATTTAATTAACTTGTTAGTTAACTTTACTGCTATAATATTAGTACTAGTTGGAATCCTACTTGGTACCTTCAGAATTCACATCAATATAATTGTAAAATGTTTGGACCTGTCTATCCCTGATCATAGACCTGAGATTTCAAGTGTTTAAGTGATTTAGTACATCTTTTGTAGCTTTTACATCTTCATTTAACATGGAAAAATTCTCTGTAGAAGTTCAGCAGTAAATCTGAAGTTCATAAATTCTATACCATCACACAAGCTTTCACTCACAAATTACAAGAAAATATTAGACAGAAGCCATAAATCTCTGAAATTATACAGAAATTTTGCTTTGTTTTTAATGGCAGGGGCGACGAGACTACGTATGGCTTTTCAAGGGATAATTAATGGAATGTCTTTCCTATTCTAATAGTTATAATGACCTCTTTGGTAGTGTGTCCTAAAAGCAATGACTTGCCAACACTTTGGAATCTAAAGCAGAGTGGAAATTATTGCTACACTTCTAAGGTGACAGCGAAATTGTTCAGCTCCAAATGGAAGTTGTAGAGCATAGGACATGGGGTACTAAATCATCTATCAGCACAGAGAAATTCAGGCACATGATTGATGCTAGATTTCTGCTGGGGGATCAAAATCCATCAACCAAAGTAGCTATTGCCATTAATCATGTCTCTGAAATGTTTGGTATTTCTGTGACTTATCAACATGTAACAGCCCATCTGGTGGCAGGAAGTGGAATGGGAGCAAGAGGCTCCTGTGCCCCTAAACGACAAGGCAGTAACAACTGAAAGGGGAACAAAACAAAACAAAGAAAAAGAAAGGAAAAAGATTGGATCAATGAAAGGTGTTCAACGTACGACAATGATACAGGCAAGATTTTACCTAAACCCACAGAGCAAAGCTGGGTGCAATGAGTCAGCTTGGCTTTCTATACTTGCACAGGGGCAAGATCCAGGATGATTCTAATAAAAGAGCACAACAGTGTACATAGGATTATGAAAATTTTATATACTATCCTACCCTGTTCATGGGAAGGGGATATATACTGTTGGATCTCTAGTGCTTTGTTTCAGGGCACAATTTTGATTGTCTTGACTCTCTCCTTGACATTTTTTAGTGTTTTCTGAGGTTAGACTATAGATTGACTAAAATATTCAAGGTATGAACTGTGATTGGTAAACCTGTAATTTTAGCATTTTGGGATACTGCAATTTCCTTTTAGTACAAAAAACAAAAACAAAAAAAAAAGTAACTTTCTTAATATCCCCACATTTCAAATTCTAGCTCTTTTTCTCTACTGCCAAGGAGCTCCTTGCAAGTGTTGCCTCAACTACAGGGTAACCAGCAAGTAAACACTAATGATTTTGTTCCCTCTACGTAATTTCATCATTTCCTTACCCTTTTGTGAACAATTCCTTTTCCCTTAATCCTCCATCACAGCCAGAGGAGAGAGGTGAAAAATAGGAATGGTTTAGAGATCTGGGGATGTATTCAAATATAATAAGAATGTTACAGAGAGAAAGAGTTGAAAAGGAAATGGGGAATATCTGTGCCTCCACTTTGCTGTCCTCCAAATTCATTTATGAACCTATTCAATATTTTTTAATTATTCCGAATTTACTCAGCTGCAGACTAAGTCTACAATCATTTGCTGTAAGTATTCCTAGGACTTTCTATCATACTACTTGCTCTTTGCAATAGACTGTGGAGAAAGATCTCAGCTACTCTCAGCTGACTGGCTCCTCTTTATCCCAGCTGACTGGTTCCCAGCAAATAACAAAGATCAGTGCCAACCAATGAACACTGCAATGGCACTTGCTACCAGGTTGACCTGGGACGTGCAGGCAGCAAACTGAAAACATTAGTGTAAAAGTATGAAATCATTTTGAATAGCAATACAAAAACCATGACATGAATATGCATATTCTAAAGTTTTCAAATAATACCAACCTAGAAAGCACAATCAATGCATTCAGGGTATCAGGGTTGTGATTCATAAACATTGGGACAGGTGGCAGGAATGGGTTGGCAGAAACTTTATTCAAATGCAGAAACAGAGTGGAGATTGAGTGGCTGGAAAACACCTCTGCAGAAAGGACCTGGGAGCCCTGGGGAGCAGCCAGGGCTGTTTGAAAGGGAACATAGACAGCAGATAGAAATAATTTATTTTTCTCCTTTACTCAGCACTTTTAAGATGGTATGTAGAATATTGTATCTAGTTTTGGATCCTCAAAATGAGGAAGATGTATATAAGCTGACTGAATTCAATGGAGGGTCACCACAATGATCAGTTTTTGGAGCACTTGGCCTGTGAGGAAGGGCTGAGGGAACAAACCTTATGTAGCCTGGGAAAGAGATGGCTGAGGAGGACTTAACAGCAGCCTCTGATACCTACGGAGAGGTTACTGAGAAGACAGTGCCAGACTCACCACAGAGGTGCAAGGCAGAAGGACAAGAGATAATGGATATGACCCAAGATGAGAGATGCCCAGACTGGTTATAAGCAGAAACTTGTTCATTATGAGGGTCTTTGAAATGGAGCTGGCTTCCCAAAGAGGTTGTGTACACCTTCCTCCTTTGGCATATTCAAGATTCAACTTGATAAAACCCTGAGCAGCCTGGTCTGATTGCAAAGCTTACAATAAGAACCTCTTCAAAACGCAGTACATCACTAAAGCACATAGGGCTCATTTCCCAACAATATGTCAAATATATGGCTGAGACTTTGTCATTGCTAGTAGTGGTTACTTTAGGTCAATAGCAACAGTAATCTGTTCTGAACCATGACTCTAATTTGACATGGAAAAGCTTTGACATCTTGAGCTTGCAAGAAAAATGTATTAATCATGGTACAAATGTGCATTTCAGTTTTTTTCTGAGCAGCAATGAAGCTCATCTTATCCCACAGCTGTTTTCTAAAAATGGGTTTAAGCTTTTCTCAGATTTTGAGGTGGCCAAAAATATTTCAGGGGAGTGAAGGAGATCTCTGTAAAGAATTCAAGCCTAATGACAAGAGGCATAGTTTTCTTAATTAACATCTACAAATCCATTAGACAAAAGCTATAATTCCCCCACACAAACATTCACACAATTGACTGATAACTGTGAGTTAAAATAATCTACTTAATATGTTTTTATAGACTGGCAGCTGCTGCCATGAACTAGCTGAAAGAAAACAAGAAGACAACATAATTCAGCAGAAATCAGATCCATAATGTCATTCCTAAGAGCACATAACAACGGATTCCTGTGAATGTCACATGTAGCTTTTAAAACACAATTTAAAGGAAGCTGTATCTCATGAACTACCTTTGATTAAAGTGACTTAGAATTTGAGTCATAACTAATGCATGCATATCTATGATGGCTTGTAGAAAGCAGAACTATCCACAAGCCTGTGAATTTTAAAGCGTGTAGATCTACATAGCTGATGTAGATTTCCTCACCTGTACTATTTGCCTCGATTACTGACTAATCATTAGAGAAAACCAATAAACAATATAGTTTATCTCATTTCTTCTAAAGCAAAATGCCTAGAAAGCTCAAATGATTTGTACTCTATGTCTGTTTTCCTCAGACTATCAAGGGAGTTGAGGCGAGTAGCTAAAATGTTGATGCTTAAAGCTAGCTGAGATTAATTGCAACCTGATTATACCTAGATTACCTTTCTGGTACACTGTGTTAAGCCTAGTGTTTTTCACAGGTAATGTCTCCATTGTTAAATGCATGCACACAAGGAGTTATCAATGCCATCCTTTCCTCTGCCAGATTGTGTGGAGTAGCTCACAATAACATGTCTAAACACTCAGAGAAGTAGATTCCACTCAGACCACTGAGCAGTTGGCCCAGAGACTCATTATGAGGGATGTCCCTGAAAACTGAATGTAAAATTTGAAGTATCTGAAATACAGTGAGAACTGTGTTGTAGCCCACTAAAACAATATTTTTGCAGCATAAGAAAAAGATATGCCTTGCATATCTCAGAAACTTGCATGTGTTTGAGGGTGCAGAACCTGCAGAGAGGATGTTGAGGGAATGCACAAAATGGAGAGAACCAAAACCCAGCCATACTGTCTTTTGGTGCAAACGTGGGTGTAGCTGACCTTCTATCAGGTTTTGTTTTGTGGAAACATATTATTTCACTTGACTTTGGAGCCCAATGCTGAGCTGAAATTGATGCATCAGACTAGGGGTTCTGAGTCTTCTAAAGAGCTACATTGTTTTATAGTTCAGGTATATCCATAATGAAGGGAAGGAGGTAGAACAGAAACAATGCCTATGAGTCTATTCATTACCATTTCTGTAATTTTACTAATTATGTTACACATTTAGGTTTAAATTGTGGTCCAAATGAAGAAATGAGAGTTTTATTATTCATTTCAGTGATGCTAAGTTTTAGAAATGCCACTGAGCAGTAGGAAATAAATAAATAAATAATCTCATATTTAAAATTTTCCTTTTGGAGAGACTTTAGTGGTATGTAGAGGCTGAGGTGATGGTTTATAATGACAGATTGGGTGAGATTCACATTAGCTTCTTCAGACATCTGCAGTGTGGTCCTTTGCCTCTGAGCTAATGGGTCTATTTGCATTGAACAGAAAGAAACACAATTCTATACCACCATTATTTTTTACCTGTTGTACTTGTTTTGACTGGGATAAAGTTAATTTTCTTCATAGTAGATATATGTTAGATTTGTGATTAAAACAGTGTTGCTAACACAAGGATGTTTTAGTTATTGCTGAGCAGGGCTTACAGAAACACTTACAGTGCTTACACAGAGTCAAGGCCATTTCTACTGCTCACACCACCCCACCAGCAATTAGGCTGGGGGTGCACAAGAAGCTAGGAGGGGACACACTTGGGACAGTTGACCCCAACTGACCAAAGGGATATCCCATACCATATGACATCATGCTCAGCGTAAAAAGCTGGAGGAAGAAGAATGAAGGATGAGGATGTTCAGAGTGATGGTGTTTGTCTTCCCAAGTAACCATTACAAATGATGGAGCCCTGTTTTCCTGGAGATGGCTGAACACCTACGTGACAATAGGAAATAGTGAACGAATTCCTTGCTTTGCTTTGTTTGTGAGCATAGATTTTGCTTTACTTATTAAACTGTCTTTATCTGAATCCATGAGGTTTCTCACTTTTACCTTCAAGTTACCTCCCTCATCCCACTGGCAGGTGGAGTGAGTGAGTGGCTGTGTGGTGCTTAGCCTAGGATAAGAAGAATCTTGCCTGAAGTGCCTACTTCTCTTTATTGATGATAAAAGGGAAGACTGAAATTAGTACCAGACAAATCCTATCCACTAAGTCAAAACCAAAATTACAAATATAAATATTTATTTTTTGGGGATTTGATTCCATGTGTTCAGACTCAGAGACTAAGAGCTGTTTATGCAGATAAACAAAGTAAATCATTAGCATGCTTTACCTTAATAACAAGGAACATCTGAATCTTCTTTCTGTCTCCAGCACAGCAAAAAATGTAAAAGTTGGTTCACCCAGATCATCAAATTATCTCACTCTATCTCTCATATTTTTTATCTATTAGGAAGTATACGCAAGTAAAGTATTTTATCTTCCCTGTTGATCAGTTGAGCTCTGACGTTTCCTTTTTTTTTTTTTTTTTTAATAAAATAGTAAAGAAAGAAATAGTTAGTTTTACTCACCCTAGGATACATTGTCATTTCATTTCAAACGCTTCCTAACAAAGACAGAAAAACAAAGGAAAAATCCATACAGAAGTAGCACAATATCTTTTCTCTTTTGGATACTGTTTTAAAATCAATTATATGTGAGCAAGGGATGCCTGAAAGTAACAAGCTAGTCAATGTTGTTTTATTAGTACTGGACTGTCTTTACAACTGAAACACATTTTAGTCACATGTCAGTCATAGTCTAACATATTTTTTTTATTAGTTTTCCTCAAATTATTACTTTCTTCTCAGTTTAAATGAAATGGAAAATTGAAATACTCTTTTACATTTTTATATTCTCCATGAGAAAATTTAGTGTTAAGCTAAAATAAAGCAACCAGCAATCTATCTGCTTTGTCAGTCAGTATTGACATACTGTTCAATTCCATCTGTATGTTAATATCAAAATTCAGTTCTGCAAATGTACTCGTCAAATTAAACACAAGCCAAAAATGTCATTCTGATGAAATTCTAGTGGATAAATATGCATCACTCACAGTTTCACAAAGAGTCCTCATATTTCAGTAAGATTTTGAATTAAAAAAAAAAAAAAGCCACAAAAATCTTTGCAGAAATGGAAGGTTACACTTACATAGATTTTTATTCCAAGTTTAGATTTAATAATAAAGATATAGCTGCTACATTCAATATCTGGCTGACTTCAAAAAAAAGTATCACCCCCAGCCATATATTTACTTTAAAAAGTAATTTATAATAAATGTCTATGTCTAGAACACAAAGCTCTTGGGATTTCCTCTAAAAGTAGAATGAAAGAAAAAATAAGCATCTAATGTGGAAGTAGTTGCAATTACTTTTCAGATTAACTAGGAAGCAACACATAAAGGAAGATTCTCAAGTCTTCACTTTCACCAACATCAGTTTCCTCACAGGAAGGTGAATCTCCTGCAGTGAGCACAAAAGAGAGAAACACATTAAGTAAGCACTATCAGTTTGCTTAGATATAGATCTTAGGGGTTTGTACCAGCCACTTTCCACACAAAATAGATTGATCACAATGACATTCTTAATGGACTTCATGGAATGCCTGGTTCCATCTGGAAAGGATTTATAGGAGTCTCTGTTGGAAGTTGACTACATCCTGGGGAAGTCAGAGAGGAGCAGCTGATGGCATGAATGCTGTTCATGTGAGGGTGCTCTCTAGGAAAAACACTCACATATTTTTCTCTCATCTGTTTATGGCATCTTTCAGTATGGCATGTCTTTTTTCTTTTACAAAAACAACAACAAAAAGAAAATAGTGCAGTTTTGTTTTTATAACCCATATGGCATTACATTAAATTGTCACAGAAAAATTGTTTAAATTCTCCTGGATGTTGGGCTTCTGAAGGAAATATTACTGTAAGTAGGCCTAAAAAATCAATCAGCACTGCTGCTGCCTCTTTGTTAGTTAGAAATTCACAGGAAAATTGAACAAGCAAAGAATAATCTTGTTATCCCTATTATTTTTTTTTTTTAAAGAAGAAAAAGGATGTTTAAATCATCTATTGTGTTAAAAAAATATTTTATTTTCCATCAAAAATAACATTTAAATGTCTAATTAAGAAGTGTGTGCATGTGTGGGGGTCTTTTTATTCAGTGTATGTGTGTGTGTGTGAGCATACATGTGTGTTTGTGTGTGTGTTTGTGTGTCTTTTCAGATAGAGATATTTACTGCGCTGTAATAGAGATGCTTCTAGAAGGGGAAGGAAGGTGAGCTTATACTAGACTATAGCATTGTTAAATGTATAGTCAGAATGCACATAGAGGCACCTTGAACACCAAAGGGAAGATATTTTACACCTCAGTGGTTCTGAAATGTTTACACAGGCTTGAGGTGATTATAGAGGCACTAAATGAGCAAGAAACTGATGAGCGTGATCCAGATCATCAATAAGCAATCCAGATGTGCCGCACAAGTGAATACAGAGATTGATGAATCCTTTGAATTGGGTAAGGGAAGCAGTAGGAGTTTGACAGGTTATTTACTGACTGCCATAACCTTTAATTCTGCTCCATGAATCAGCTAGCACAAAGTTACAGCAATGGCAGGTTATGTCTTCGGGCAGGGGCATTACTGCTCCTACAATGCCGTCTTCAGATCATCTCAAGATCTGCACGCCACTCGCAGTTTTAAATGCAACTGTTTGCTGACCTTATAACAGAGCTTCTAACATAGCAGCAAAAGAATAAAAGGGCAAAAGTATGGATTCAATACAATACTGAAAAGATCATGAAACACAGGGACTTAACACTTCGCTTCTGCTTCAAACAGTCTATACATTTGATCTCCCTCTATGACAAGGTGACCAGCTTAACAGATGAAGGAAAGGCTGTAGATGTGGTGTACCTGGACTTCAATAAAGCCTTTTACACCATTTCCCACAGCATTCTGCTTGAGAAACTGGCTGCCAATGGCCTGGACAGTCATACCATCTGCTGGGTTAAAAACTGGCTGAATAGCCGGGCCCAAAGAGTGGTGGTAAATGGTGTTAAATACAGCTGGAGGCCAGTCACAAGTGGTGTTCCCCAGGGCTCAGTTTAAATACAGACAGGGGCCAGTCCTGTTTAACAACTTTATCAATGATATTGATGAAGGGATTGAGTGCACCCTCAGTAAATTCATGGATGACAACAAGCTGGGTGGTAGTGTTGAAGGAAAGCTTTACAGGGGGATCTGGACAGGTTGGATCAATGGACAGCAACCAACTGTATGAGGTTTAACAGGACCAAGTGCTGGGTCCTGCACTTGGATCACAACAACCCCATGCAACACTACAGGCTTGGGGAGGAGTGGCTGGAAAGTTGCCTGGCAGAAAAGGACCTAGGTGTACTGGTTGACAGCTGGCTGAATATGAGCCCACAGTATGCCCAGGTGGCCAAAATTGCCAATGGCATCCTGGCCTGTATCAAAAACAGTGTGGCCAGGAGGACCAGGGAAGTCATCCTTCCCCTGTACTCAGCCTTGGTGAGGCTGTACCTTGAATATTGTGTCCAGTACAGCCCCTTATTACAAGAAGGACACTGAGGTGCTGAAGTGGGTCCAGAGAAGGGCAACAAAGCTGGTGAAGGGGCTGGAGAACAAGTCTTATGAGGAGCTGCTCAGGGAACTGGGGTTGTTTAGCCTAGAGAAGACTGAGGGGAGATCTAATTGCTGTCTACAAGTACCTGAAAGGAGGTTGTAGTGAGGTGGGTGTTTGTCTCTTCTCCCAAATAACAAGTGATAGGACAAGAGGAAAAGGCCTTAAGTTGTGCCAGGGGAGGTTTAGGTTGGATATAGGAAATAGGAATAGGATAGATAGGAAATAGATAGGAAAAAATTCTTCACTGAAAGGGTTGTCAAGTATTGAAACAGGTTACCCGGGGAAGTGGTGGAATCACCATCCCTGGAAGTATTTAAAGGACGTGTAGATGTTGTACTTGGGGACAGGTTTTAATGGTGAACTTGGCAATTCTAGGTTTACGGTTGGACTAGATAATCGTAATGATCTTCTCCAACTAAATGATTCCATGATTCTGTGATTCCATGATTCTATATCTATGCCTTGAAGACAATAGAAAGAGTTATCTTTCCTCCAGTTCCAGAAGGGCTGGAGGAAAGATACAGGCTGATGCACCAAGAAATTCTTGAAATAATATTAGTCTGAAAGCTAATTGAGAGGACAAGACCTATCTACCAGAATAGGATGGTCAGAAGACATATTTATTTCTAACCTTTTTTTTTTTATTGATTCTGAAATTAACTTAAAAATATTATCAAATTATAAATTTGGGTTTTGAAACTGATTTTTTTGAGCTGTTCACTTAAAAAATATAGTAAGTTCACCTTAAATTGTTTACCACTTTGAGGTCTTTCATCTGCTCATTGAAAATCTTGGGCCTGCATTCTGCCACAGACTGTACTATGTCAGCAAGATACTGCAAGTGAGTCTGAGAGTCCGTGCTTCTATCATTGTCTAGAGAAAAGTCAAACACCACTTAACAAACAAGCTAGAACAACTTGTGTTTAATTTGTAATAGTTTCAGTAATGATAATCCTGCAATTGATAGCTTGTCTTTTTACTCTAAATGAGAAGGAATATGTAATACAAAGGGCTTAACTCATGTTCATTTAGCAGTTAAAAGATTTTTGAGTAGATTTCCCTCTTGTGTACTATAGAGGTCATTCAGAACTCTTACAAACAGCAGGATCACAGTATGTTCAGCCAGTTTGCAGCTCACAATCATAGTTATTTGCAATACAGCTCACTGAGACTTGTTTCTCAGAATCTTACTACTATACAGACTACAGTACTCGGTCTGACTGGTATGGAATTAACTTTCTTCATAGCAACCCATAAGGTTCAATGTTTTAGATTTGCAGCCAAAGCAGTGTTGCTTACACTTCTGTGCTTTGAATATTGTTCGACAATGCTTGCACAGCATCAAGGTTTTCTTTTTTGCCCACTTTCTCTTCAAACTGAATAGGCTAGGGGTGAGGAAGAAGTTGTGAGGGACACAGCTTGGACGGTTGACCTGAATTGGACAAAGGGGTTTTCCACATTGGCTTTTGGCTAAGGTCAACTCATAACTATTGTGAAGATGCACAGCAATATCTTAGCCTGTTAAAAATCATCACCAAAGAATTAGGATTAGATACAATTCAGTTTTACAACTTATAGTTAGCAGAAAAAAATAAATCAAGCATAAACAAACTGGCTTGTTTTGCTCATCTGACTTTCGCAGACAAAATTGTTCTAAAACTGACAATGTAAAGACTTGGTGACAAATGAAGTAGTTTCAATAGAAAATGAACAATAGCAGAAATATCACATGTAAGAGGTGGATGACAAGACATGTCTATTCAATTATATAGCAAGCTACTCTGAAGTATTCTGTTTCCAGCAAACAAAAGATAAAAAGATTTCATAACAGAGTTGATAGAATATTGTCTTAAAATAAAGAGGTAAATACTGTAGGTATCTGTAAGAGGAAAAACCTCTCATTTGACCTGCTAACACTGAACTGAATGAAACAGAAGAATGGATGATCAGATGATAAAATGAAAGGAAGAGAGAGTTCTCATAATCGCTGGTACTAATGATTAAGCCAAGTAAACAAAGTACAAAATAAATTGCGTACCAGGAGAAAGTGTAGTTGAAAAAAAAAACCCACAATGCTTTAGAGATGAAAAACAGAACACTTAGATCCCATTTTTATTCTGTATAGAAAAGATTGCTCTTTTATAAATGTATCTTGCAAGATACTTAGTGTTTTTAAGACACTCCAATGGGAGTTCAGAGTACTTCACGCTACTTGATACAATCCTTCAGCAGGGCTAGAAATAAATAAGGGAGTCTACAGGACAGTCTTCTTTTCATATAAAACAAAACACAATATAATTGTTAATGAGTGCATGTAAATAAGGGAGGAAAGATCAAAGTCTAGAATGATGCTGAAGGGCTTTAACAATTGGATTTCTTCCATGATCCATGTAAACATGGTCTGCAATTCTTGACAAAACAAAACACTTGTTTAGAATCTTGAGCTCCTCTGTGAAGGGGAGAAGTTAGTTCAAAAACTAAAACACGTTGGAGAGGTTTTTTTCTTCCTTTTTTGGTGAGGGTGTGTGGAAGAGAGAGAAGAAAGAACCTTGAATGCATATATATGTAGGGAAAAATGGAGAGAGAATTTTTGCCCTGAGAGAGTAGTGACTCTGAGGACAATACAGACCCTGTCCTTGTCCTGAGGCTCTTGCAGGAGTGTGCTGAAGGACAGCATAGTAGCAAGGACTAGTGTCCACTTCATGTTCAACATTTGGAGAGGTATAAGCATATTGTGGAAAAGGTCACCTTCTTATATCGTAATATACTTCTTATGTGTATCTGTTGAGGGAAGCTGAATCCAGTAGACTTTAATTCCCAGGGGATTTCTCCTCCACAGTGTTTGTTCCTGTTCATTTTTGTAGGTCTAGAGAGAAGCAAACCTTACCATATATTCTGCAGCTGCAGATACAAACACACGTTGAGATACACACACACACGCATACTATATACAGAACAGACAAAAAAAAAATCAACAGAAGCAGAGAACATTACCTTTACTGGTACCCAAATAAACACCAACAGCATTCACAGAAACTTGAGTTACACAGCACAAATATATACACCCTCTCCAGCTGATACAGACTGAAGTTCACTAGCAGGCATACCCCTCCTGTCATGATGCACAGGCACATGCATATCCCCAGGTCCCTTGAACTCTAGTTCAGACCTTAAGAACATCCATGCCAAGACCCTGGTCCTTATTTATTATTATTATTATTATTAATCATCATCATCATTATTAATTATTATTATTATAGAGACTTCTGGTCCTTGATACTGTCTTACTACTTCCCGTTTATGTTTCATTTATCTGGGCATTTAATTCATCACTTTTCTTCTCTCTTGTTTTTGTTTCTAATCTGACATATTTGCAAACTGTATGTTCATTCCAGGTATATACATATCCTTTACCTTCCACATATTGATACAGTTTTTCCCATGACATCTAGCCCTAGCCATTCAAGGTTCGTAGAGCTGTGTGTTTAGCAACTCAGTAGTTCAGCTACTGGCTTAGAACACAGAGCAAATTTCAGCAATTCACTTTTTTTCTTTTTCTAATAAAATACCGAAATACTGACAGTGTTTAAAACTGGATATGAGTTTAGTTACATAAATATTTAGACATCAGTGCTCTTTTAGAGAGTTCACAGACTATGATAATTTAAGTTAAGAAAGTAGAAAAGTTGGAAGACTCATATTTAAAATATTAATAATAACTATTAGGTTGAAAATTAGCTATTTACCCCTGCAATTGATCAGATAACCACATGCATAGTTTACATATACATGTGAATCATAGCTATCATGGATTCAGCCAAGGACATCTGAAATTTTTTCTTCCCTTTGGTAACTGGAAGCCATGGAAGAGTTTTTACAGTAGATTTTGCTGGGTAAGTTCTTGTGGTGTTTTCACTCGGCTAGCAGGCAAACACAGTTGCTCGCTCACTATCCACCCACCTAGGGAACAGGGGAGAGAATTGGAGGGGTAAAGACTGGTTGAGATAAGAGCCTGAGACTCTCATTAATATACTGAATATAGGAAAATATTATGAATAATTATTGAAATATTATTGAAACAATTATAGAATATATTATGAAAAATTATGAATATATATGAATATATCTCATTAATATACTTATATGAAATGGAATATCCCATTGGCATATCCAAATGCCAATCTGGTTTACTAATTTTAATACTCCTCACCCCCCAGAACTTGCACCTGCAGTCCAGCAAAACACAAAGTCCTTTGACTTCCAGTGATAATTTAAACTATTACTAAGTTATCAACGTTCTTTTCATAACAAATCTCATACTGAAACCAAAACCATAGTGTTATTCTAGCTATTAAAAATAAACCTAGCTCTGTCCCAGCTGAAAACTAGAATAGTTTCACTACATGCAGTCTTTCAAGTTCAATCTTCTGAATATGGTAAAAATGATTGACCTTGAGAAGCCCATTGATGATACTTCATTGTGTTTTGCTTTTTACGTCAAGTTTTGCAGTGAGAAAACAATGCCTGGAGGAAAGGCAAGTAAGAACTTCAGGAGGGTTTTACTGTCTGCCTAGGTATCTCATAAAAATTATTTCTTGTGTTCAGACTGTTTCTTGGAAAATGGACATGTGAGCTGGCCTGAAAACTATGAAAGCCTGACTGCTGTTTATCCACCTACATGACAGCTGTGTATGCACAAGTTAATTTATACTTCGTGGTGGGTTGACCTTGGCTAGAGGCCAGAT
>NW_010293489.1:0-3022 GCF_000700745.2 Antrostomus carolinensis
ATTCTGTGATTCTGTGATTCTTTGGTGTTTCAGAGTTAAGCTCCTCCTAGACAATATTAAATATCATTTTCTCAAATATTATCAGATAAAAAGCAGGAACTCACAAAAAAATGATTTATTTAAAACAGAAATCAAAAGCATGCAAACTCCCCTCCAAAAAATGATAGTTACCATGAAGAAAAAGACAATTTCCAAAAAAAGTAATCTTTATAAATCCTTATACTTTTCTTTGTGCTGGATGTGATTTTTGGGAAAAGGGTATGGCAAAAAAAAAAAAAAAAAGGCATAGATATGATTTTTCCTCAAAATTTACATCCTTAAACAACTGGATTTTATTTCACTTATACTCCCACTTGACTTGTACATGTTTATATATCATTTCCTGTATAGAACTTAGAAAAGGAATGGATGTTTCACATATTAACTGACACTTGACTTTGCTAGTGCTCCTGTATCTAGCCAGCTGATGACTGGATGCTTAAATATTCATTGCAGGTTTGCGCATAGCACTAACAAAAACATTGATTTTTTTTAATATGTAATCTGCAATTAATTACATGAACCACTGGATATGCTACTTACACTAATTAAACTTCAATAGGCACTATTTTGCAATACATGGGTAGTTAACATGCAACATATTTTCTTAAATAAGGCACTTCATTAAAGAATATTGCCAAGATCTTTGAAGTGTTTCATCTTCAGTACTGAATGCAACTTACAGCAAAAGGAATATCATGTCAATGGTGTGAATACCTGGGATTGTATTCAGGTTGTATTCAGTTGACTACTAGCTTTGCCTAGACCTTGTCTGTTAAGTATAATTGGACAGATATAAAATTCATTTGGGGCATTTGAACAGAATTTGCAGAAAAATATTTAATGTACTGCAGCTTACAACAAACTTAAGAATCAACAGTGTAATCTGTCATAAGCTCTTGTAAGAACAGGTTAGATTTTTCTGAAACATTGTTCTGAACTTACTTGTTGAGACTACAGTCTTACATTTTGATGTGTCATTTTTCTTTATTAAGAACATTCAGGGACAAATTTTCCAAAAATGTTTAGATGCCTAGTGATGCAGACAAGCAGCTTGTGTTATTTTTCAAAATCATTTAGACAGGTTAGACAGCTAAATCCCACTGAAATTAGTGAGAGTTAAGCATCTGATTTAGGTACCTCAAAAAATTTAGCTGATGCTTATTTGCATTTTGAGGATTCTAATAATCTTTGAACATCTGTGTGATAAGTTTTGATTTATTTAAGCTGGTTTCCAGTGCATTACTTTATCACCTCACTTAAAGAGCATAGCTCATTAAGCAAGTTGCAGATTTTTCTCGTAGACCAGATTAAGGACACTTGTGAGTGGTTTTTTTCCCCCCTTCAAATAGGTAAAGAGACAGTAGATAGTGCAGTAGATAGGACTGTTTCATGCTAAAACCTGCTCATTGATTCAATGAGCTTTTTAATAAAGTTAAATTTGGTTTAATATAAAATAGTTAGTTTTTAAAAGTTAGCAAAATATAAAACATTCATTGTATAACTATCAGATTATTTTGCTCATCTTACAAAAAAAACCAAAAAGCTCCATAATTAAATGGAGAAATAGTTAAATTTGAATTAAATTTGAAAAGCACATGACACATACCTCATCTTACCAAAAAATATTTGGCCCTCCAGATCTTTGGTTTACATTTTTTCATTGAATGAGGAAATTTGGGTTATGAAATATTTTAGCAAGACTGAAATGTGTCTATTTTAATCATGAAATGTATTAATTGTAATATTTTTCTAAACTAGAAAATAACAAAATACTTTGGCTTGCTTAGTTTTAAGATTATGTTCTATGAAAAAGGGATTCATCAGAGCAGGTCACAACACTCTAGTAGGTCCACCACTACAGCTTAATGACTTCAAAATCCACTAGCAAATTTCCACCATATCTGATTTAAAACAGGTAGAGATCTCAAAGAGAAGTTGTTCCTATACATGTCGTAAAAATTTACAGATGAGACAGAGGAGATAGGACTTAATAATTGTTGCCAGTTCTGGAAAGCTACAGGTGAGTTCTACAATTATCTGCACTTCCTTTGATCTACAGACATATGTGTCTGATGCCCAGCCAGCAGAGGACTGGGAGGGCTTGAGGGCATTCATGAGGTGGCACTCTGGAAACAATAGTGGGGACAGAGGCAGTCAAGGTGGGAGAAAGGTAAAAAAGCAAATACATTGGAAATCACGCTTCAACAGTGGGATCAAACATTACCAAAACATAATTTTCAACAAATTTCTTAAGATTTCCTTCAAAGACATTTTAGCTCACAATTGTGGTTTTAGTCTGTGGCAATTCTGATTTTTTAAAAATTTTATTTTCAGTCAAAAATACCTTCAAACATTTTTCAAGTACTCAGGAGACTATCTGGTATTTTTTTCCAACTGTTGTTTTGTCTTTTTTTTTCAAAAGGATTTTTTGCATTATAAATTCTTTTCATTAGAGAGAATGAAATGAAAGGATTGGTTGTCTCTGATGATTCATAATTGTACATTTTGTGGCTTTGGTGACAGGATTTTTTTCTTTTGTAACAGGCATTAATTTATCAAAGCAACACAAGTGTAAAGCTGTCTTTCTACGTATGTATGGCGCAGTTTTTCTCAAGGTACAAATTTAATCATTTCCCATCTTCTGTTTACATAAAGGGAACAGTGAAGTCCAAATGTAAGGCATTATATATCGTAAAATAATAATCACTCTAATAGGTGGGTGCTGAAGTTGATTACTGACTTAAAGCTTCTAGGGTAAATGTACTAGGAGAAGGCTAGAAGCAAGGAGAGATACATAGAATACATCAAATTTAATCAGGCAAATGTATCCCTCCAGGCTACTTTGCCTGACCTAAGCTTTCCACTGAGAAACCAGAGTTCAGAATAGTATTTCTGCAATGTAATTTCAGGTGCAACAAAGTCACATTATAAAAGAAGCATGGAATCTATTTCTCATGCCATGATTTGCATGGCTAGAGAA
>NW_010293489.1:3058-11873 GCF_000700745.2 Antrostomus carolinensis
TTATTTCAGACTGCTTGAAAGCCTCTAATTCCATTTGCCCACAGCTGTACAATGTGCTCTCAAGAACCATCTTTAATTGAGTCATATCTCTGACAGGGACAGGAAAATACTGCCTGAAAAATTTACATTTTCTAGGTTTCCACTGAAAGTGTTAATATACTTGAGTCAAACAACTACTTGACTTGAAGACAAGTTTCTACATGATTTCTAAAACTGCTGATTCAAACTAAAATTAGGTAATATCCCACAAACATACAATTAACTCTGAACCCTCATTTCTGTAAGGCAATAACAAAGTGGTATATTGATATTCGAAGTGAAAAATACAGTTAATAAAACAGCATTATCTGGTTGAAGTTTTTAAAGTTATGCTTGTGAGTGTGACTGAGATGGAGGTATTTAAGGGGGTATCTTATGTACAATAACATGAATATAAGTTTGTCAAGAAAATAGGTTAACTCAGTTGTATTAGCCACTGACCCTAAGGACAAGAGAGAAACAAGTCTTCCTAGAGGTCCACACTAACTGCTCTCTTCGTCTCTTTTTCCATGTCAGCTCTGATCACCTGAGTAGTCCAGGATAAGAAGGCACCTTCCTCTATGCAAGTACAGCATCAAGCTTTACCTAGCATGTCAAAATATTTCAAGGAAAACAAACAGGTGCTGCTAGCCTGTTAATTTTAGCTCATTATTGACTAGTTTGACAGGAAACACATTAAACAAGCTTAGCTCTGAATTAACAAGATCTTTTATGGGGGGCTTATATTAAGTGTTTATTAAATTTTGTTTAAGTAAGCTTCTGTAAGTATCTTAACATTGCATTAAAGGAAGGGATAACATAGTTAATAAATATACATACCACTCAGCAAAAAGTAAAAGCAGCCTTCAATACTTTTTTTTTTTTGGGGGGGGGGGGGGGTTTCTTGACAAAACTAATAATACATCATTTCCTCTATAAATTCCAAAATATCTAAGAACTCCTTAAAATTCCTCTATGTGGATAATGTAACCATATCAGTCAGTGCCACAGCATCCCCCCAGCAGCCCTGGGTTTGGTAAACAACATCTGAAACAGGACTTTCGATACCCTTTTAAATCTGCTTTATTTTTCACTTCCTCTTCCCCTTTGCCCCAACTCAGACTCAATTTACAATAGACCATCCAAAAAAAACCCCAATAAAACAAAACAAAACAAAACAAAACAAAACAAAACCCCCTGTTTGACTAGTCAAGGTTCTTTCTCTCTCCCACTCCCAAATCCTGGTTTTTATTAAAGAGAACACATTGCTTATGCAACTTCACATTTCAGCTCTTGGCATAAATAATTTAACCACAAGCTGACTTGGTTGGCCATGCTTACAGAATTAAAAGCCATCCCACCTAGTTTATTATGGATAGGAACTCCAGAGGGGGGAAGGATAGAGCAGATTCAGCTTGCAGCAAGACTGCCCAAGAAGCTCTATCCTTGGTTTTCTTTACAGAGTCTCTGTGGGTCTAATGCAGAGGAGTGACAGCACTTCAATCAGTGTAATTTCCACTACTTTCTGCTGGCATTCTAAGTGCTGCTAGGTCTGAGTTTCTGCCATGAAAGATCATTTCATTTCCCAGAGGATCAGAGCTCAAGAGGTCCTTGAAGACAAGTTTGAATGTTCTTTGTTTGGACCTAATTTGGCATTCTTATCAACATTAACTTCTTCCTGCACAGCACCATTTCCAGTGTAATTGCTTTTGCTGCATGCCACCGACTTACTGTGCAATTGGACACTTTTGTAATAACTGTAACTTAGCCAGAATACTTTCCCGACAGGCTAATTATAATTTTGTCTATATAGTCCTTGTACTATAGAGAACAGGGCTGAATATTTGCCTTTTAAATACAAGTTTTGCACAGAACTGAAAGGTTCTTTTTGCTGGTCAACATGTTCCAGTAACTAGGTGCTGCTTTTTATATTTCTGAATGTATATCCTGAGAAGGTATTTGACTTCCATTCATAGAGAAGTTTCTTAGAACAAACTCTTTTCATAGGGAACCCACTTCTTTAAGAATAAAATAGGCAAAGGAACAAACCCTGAGCAATGTATCATTCAGCCATCATTAATCAATGTATGCAAGCATATATATTTGTAGATTTACAGATATTTACGTATGCACACATATACCGAGGTATATCTATCTATCTATCTATCTATCTATATATGTGCCTATACAAAAAGCCGTCCCAGAGCACTTCCACATTAAAACCTGTACAAATCACTACAAGCAGCAGACAGGAAAAATAACAAAAGACATCCAGAATCTGCAAATAGGACTTGGTAAAGGATGTTCAGTGCAATGAAAGCTTAGTACTGTAAGTTGATGCCCACCATGAAACACTTCGTACAGCTGAAAACCTACATGGTATCACATGTCCATCAGGGACAGACAAATACTACCCCCTTTCCCAGGGGATATGACAAGCTTGGATTCCTCCAGAGAACAGCACTAAGCCCAACTCACATGAAGAAGTCTATCAATGTTAGTTTAATGCTTCTGGAGCTCACAGTAATAGGCTTTCTAAATTTCTAATAATCAAACTTCTGGCTTGGAGTTAGAAGCACGTAGTTTTGCTCTTGAAAACTTTGGACTGCAAAACATCAAGACGAAGTGTTACTCCAGTTCTGTATCTATCAAAACCAGATGAGAAATCCTCACCATATGACACAGATGTTGACAAGACAGATTCACCTCAATGTATGAGGCACCAAGACATCACAATGAAAGACATAAGGAAAAAAATACACAGTGGAGAGAACTACAGCTGGCTGATGAGAAGATTCTGACAGTTCTTTTCAGTGATGAAGATTTATTCAGAGGTTCAGGAATCTGTAAGTTCAGATGTTTGTCTGAATCTCCTCATTTGTTAATAAATATAGGATTTCAACAGTCACATCAAAGATAACACAAAAACTAGAAGTAAGGGGGCTGTGGTGAAGATAAGAATCTGATGGTATTTTGATATTCTGCTTTTTATTCAGAGTCAATCCAGGAAACAGATCCTGACAGCTTGTTAAGCAAGCAGAACTTAGTAAAGACAAATTGCACTCCCCGTTGAGATTGCTGAAGATTCTAAATTCAATATGAGGTTTTGGTGAAAAATTAATTTGGCACTTATTTACTACCATCTGTTCCAGATATTCCAAGTGGGTACTAACAATCTATCACTGACGCCTGAAGGATTTGAAGCTGTAGAAGTAACAAGTATGGAAGATGACTTCTGTCTCCAGGAAAGACAATCCCTCAGACACACCATGTACAGGGCTTCTGCTCTACTGAAAGACTTCAACAATGAATTAAACACAGGATATATTGGTTAAACATCAAATCAACTAAAATTTTGACATTTTAAAACTCAGCTACAATTCTAATACCATCTGGTTTGCACTCTGCGTATAATAGTAAAATATTTTAAAATCAATGGATTGGAAGGATGGAAAATAAAGGAAGTGCAGAGGTGGCACGCTCAGTGTGCTACATAAAAAAAATCCACATTCTGAGACCATTTTGCCATCATGTTCAAAGCTGTAGTTTTCACTGAGGTTAACAGAAATTAGGTAAATCTAAATACAGAATTCATCCCAGTGCTGCCTTCTTCAAAAGATGACTAAACAGCTTCAACCACCATAAAAGCAGAAGCTTACAGAATATTAAGCACACAGGCACCCAGAAACTCCACAGTAGCACTGTGTTTCTAAACATACCAGTACCCAGCAAAGCCAACACATTTAGACAGTGCACAGTGTTCTCAACACTAGTCTGGCATGGTATCAACCAAAAACCACCTGCCCAGCTCAGCCTTGTCCTGCACAACACATACAAGGTCTTCACTCCAACAAGGGAAGTGGAGGCAAAAGGGCTGGTCACAGTCTTGTCCTCCTGACTGCTGGTGCTCCTCTTTCTCCCCCAATACTTCACACACACTCCCTTTCTTCCTACAAAAACAGTAGATCACTTGTTACTTGTTTTGAATTCCTAGGGGGCACAACTTCCTGGGAGCAAACATAGGAGGGAAGACAATTCGGGTGCTGACTGCTGCTGCTGTGTGCACAGAGAGATAGCTGACTGTGAACAGCCCTACTGAGATTTCTCCTAAGGACTTCTCTGCCCTTCATCTAAAACATTAAACAGTACTACAAGTAGCATGCCTGTATCATGAAAGATTTAACTGTTGGAGCCTTATTGTCCCCCTTACTGTCACCAGTTTTCATGTAAGTTAGAGACATCTAGCCTGATTAAATGCAAAAAAGGCATCCAATTTAAAAGGAGCAGTTTTATAATTTCAGAAGACAAATTAGAGATTGCATCTGAGACTACCTGGTGGGAACTGCTCAGAAAAAGATCTTGATTGGCTAAAGGTCTTGAAGATAACTCAGGTTTTGCAAAGTGGTTTGATTTAGTTACCTAGAAAAAGAAAATGAACTCTAACTGCTGAATGTGTGGACAGATTTCATACTCATGGTTGGGTCTGCTTGCAAAGAAAATTCTACTTTGAACCAGTCACACAAGTTGAACAGCTAGCTTTTTTAAAAGAGCTCTCTGCTCTATGAAAGACAACAGTATCATCCACTTTTTGTGTTTATTCCAGTGATCAGTATGAAACTGCAGACAATATTTTGAAGAGTGTGTAAATAGGCCAGAATCCCATGGATTTACAGAGGAATGTAATTGTAATTAATCTGCCAAGAAACTGTAGGTTAACTTCTCAGCACATATTTAACAACAACCTAAACATAGCGGAATATCCCATAAACCTGACAACAATAGCCACAAGTGCCACATCTTGTAAAGATGGCTCACAGATCACAAAAGTGAATCAAAACCTCCTTGACTTTGTTAAAATTAGAGGAAAAAATTGAAGTGGGATATTATGATCTTAATGACATAGGGAAGGCAGTTGAAGAAGTTCCTTTGCATTTTATCTTATTATCCTACTACCTTTCAGGCATCCTCAATATACTTTTTTTTTTTTTTTCCCCCACATCTTTCTTCATCATGCCTCACCCATTTCTTTATACAACACTTCTACAAGAAGAAAGCAGTAATCACTTAATGTGTCACCTCTATCTAAAGTTTTTAGTAAAAAACCTCTAAAAGGACATCATCAAAGACAGGAATTTTAAGTCTAATAAAATTTTTCTGCTATATCTCAGGTAATTTGCCTCATGCCATACGCAGCATGCTGATCAATATATTGGGTGGTTTTACTCCTTCAACTGAAGGGTGTCTTGACTGTTATAGGACTCTTTTTGTCCTTTGATTTAACAAAAAGTTCAAAATACATCTTAAAATTTAGGTTCCACTGTCACATTTTAATTCTTCACCTACTAGTTCTGCTTACTCCCAACTCAGCAGCCAAGCTATCAATTAGGTTGGCCTAGGTCAGCCTGCCTAGTCTCAATCCTTACATTGTTTTCCAATATCTTGCTTTATTGACTTCAAGTTCTCATTTTTGACTTTAGGATCTTGCTTTTAGCTTTAACCTTGTCCTGTGTTCTTTGCTCAGTTTTTATTTTACTCTTGCCTTAAACTGACCAAAGAAATTGCAGCCAAGTGCAAAGATGTGTCTGCTAGGCTAAAAGGGAAGAAACTAAATTAAGCATCAGTATAAAGGTATACAAGGCTTGTCACACACTAGATTCAGAACATATATTTTTCAATCTAAGTGCATACTATGCCATATCTAAAGCGATCTTCAAAACAACAGCTTGTACCATTTCTTCTGCTCTGCTAAAACTCTGTAGGGAATCACTGATCCTCTCTGCATAGCTCATTTGGTGACCTTTGATAGCTAGAGTCCCGAAAAGTTTTCTATTTATACAGGTGAATTAAAGACAGCAGGTCCGATTTTCTACCATCTCAAACTTTGTTTGTTGAATTACATTTCTACTGAGCAAAAGGAGAGTAAAATCTCATTATTCCTATTGGGTAGCATTTTTACTCGATTTATCCTGTGGAGAATTAGGCACACAAATCAGATTTGAGCTGATTCTAGGAGACTCCTACCTGTGAATCTAAGTGAAGAACTGGACTTTTACAATAGGGATGGTTCCAATACATAAATTTGCATTTTGTAAAGCTCCAGTGGTGCTTACATTTGCAGTTCTGTACTACAGTTCTGCAGCTAAGTTAGCATTCTGTCAATGTACTTAGTTTGTTCTATTTGTTTTACTGAAAAAGCATGAGAGATTTGTGTGTGAATAGTTCTAAATATATTTTTTTTTCATTGAACTAAAATATTGTTTGGGTTGGTCAGTAAATGCTTTCAAAAAAGTATGCTTCTGGATGTGTTTATTTCTGCAAAAATAAATATTCTATTATTTGAGTGGTTGACAGTCAGCTTTGTTGTAGTTTCAGATGAAAAAGAGAGTATGTTGATTAGAGAAAATACAGCTATGTTCCATCTTCCTCCCTGTCTCAATAAGAGAAGAGCATTTACATATTAATTCTAGGACTGAACAGCTGCATTCCCTAGAAAGCACCATTCATTGCAGCAGTGAGCCCCTGAAAGCAGGGAGGAGAGAAAAAAAAAAAAAAAAAGAAGAGTACTCTTCATTTTAAGCAGTGTATGTAGACACTTCCATACAGCCTTTCACAAGGGTATTCCAAATATCTGATGAACAAAAAGAAAACTATCATTTCCATTTCACAACAAGGCAAACAGAGGCATAAAGGGATTACTTACCAGATTTAGAAAATATTTACCCAGGAATATAAAGCTGTATTCTAGGTAGAGAACTAGGTGATTTGCCCAGGATTACACAAGAGATCCATGGCCCAGTCAGAAACATTTTCCATCTCCAGTTCCTATTTACACATCTTATCCTTTACAATAAGTATTCATGCTTTTGTCTTCTCTATTGTTTAGTTATATAATTTTAAAATACATTGAAAAATACATTGAAAACAGCTACACAGTTGTTCTTTCATCAAGACCTACAACAAAGGCTTAGGTGGGTTTTGTGCATCTGTAAAAATCTGTGAAGACAGAAAGCAAAATCAGCTTCTGTGAAGCACTGATCTTTAACAGTAGCATAACATTATTTTTGAAGCTCAGAACAGTGTTAAGACAAAAAAGATAAATTCTTGTCTTAGCTGGATTTGTCATTCACATTCTCAGAATCTTTGCCATTGGTGATTTGCCTTGTGATCAAAAGATACGAGTGAAAACAGGTAGCATCCCACCACGGCCTTAGTTGGAAAAAAATTGGTGGGAAGCAGAAAAATCTCTCCTAATTCCCAGGACATATCATACTTAATCTTCCTGACATCAAAAATGTAAAGTTAAACCAGAAATGTTATATTAGAACCAACTGGCAGGACTTTTCCTGATGGGGGTCTCTAAGAATAGTAGCACTTGACATTAAAAAAAGACAGAAAAACACACAGCTGAAGGACTGATTCTAGAAACATTTTTTTCCACTGCTGGCATCAGTATGACTAAGCAGATGAACAGAGACTACTTTTATAAGCAATGAGGCTGTAGAGTTTCATAGTGTATCAATCTAGTTTAAGAAGCTCTCCTGATCCCCAAGTCATCCCATCACTTTGGTCACTGACTCCTATTTCTACAAGTATAACTGCTTTGGAGTCATGTGGTAAATACAGTCAGTGCAATTACACAGGTTAAAAATAACTCTCCAGAACAGTGTTGGTTTTAATTCAGCCTGCCTGAATTCAGTCATTGGTGTTCTGTTTAATATTCACTAACGCTGCAAACAACAACGGCAGAATGCTTCCTGACAGCGTTTTAAGGGAACACAATTTGTTAATGTTTTGGTAGAAAAAACAGCATTATTGGTCTTATTAAATATCATTTATACCTACTGGCCTTGATATTAAAGACTTGGGAGCCAGCTTTTGCCCACAAGAAGTAACTGGCAGTCTCTAGCAGGTTACACTGCTTCCCCCTCAGCAGGTTCAGAACCACCAAGCATGTGTGCCCAGTCTCCCAGCCACTCCACAGCCTTCAATACCTGGTAGAATATCACTTTTCTACAACTCACAGAATCCTGTGCACAATGGCTGATTATTTATATTTTCTGCAAAAATGTACTCTACATGCTAGCAATACAATTTTGGAGCTAGCTCAGCTGCCTTCTGGAACTTCCAACAGTGTTTTTCTACAGACTTCTGGTTATTCCTCCTCCCCTATATGTTTTTTATCTTCTAAATTAGAACTTAAAGGAACTTTTTAAACCAGAAGTTAAAGGCAAGGTAATGTTTTTAAAGCTTATGCAGCTGTAGCTATGAGGTCACATGGTAAACTACGAGGAACTACAGAGGAGAAATGTTGACTAATGGAAAATTTTAAAGAATAGTGGTGTCCTGGTTTTTGCTAGGATAGGGTTAATTTTCTTCTTAGTAATTAGAAAGCACTGTGTTTTGGTTTCAGTGTGGAACTGTTATGAGAACAATATTGATAACCACAAGGACACTGTGCTAGGGCAGTTTCCAAGAAGAGAGGACTGGAAGCGGGGAGTGGAGAAAAAAGTGTAGTAGTTAGTAAAACCCAGAACTGACTGTTGGATATGCCAATAAGATATTCCATATCATACTACATCATGTTTAGTATATTAACTGGGGTTTACAGGAAAGAGGTGGGATTCTCTTAGGAATCACTCAGGCTCACTTTTCTGGGATTGTCATTTTGGTTTCAGGGTTCCTTTTCACTCCTCTGGGATTGTTATGAGCAGGTGGTGAGCAATTGTACCCTGCATCACTCATAGAGATATATATACAGCTGTTATAATTATTACTGTTATTATTATTTTTATTTTAT
>NW_010293490.1:0-7153 GCF_000700745.2 Antrostomus carolinensis
TAACTCCCCAAAGAGGAGGGTGAAGTTAGTTAGTTTGAACTGTTAGTTTAATCCTGAGGGGTGAGGGCAGAGTAGGTGGAAGCAGATAGTTCAGAACACAGTTAGCAGAATGGTGGGTTCAAAAAGCGAGTTTCCCATAGAAAAAGTTGTTCACGTTCACTTCCTGTCAGCTTGCCATTGTCAGAGGAGCTGATGTGCAGACCCAACCCAAAACAGGATGTTGGCTTTTAGAGCTGATTGATCTCTGAAACGCAAATACTTTTTTTTTTTTCTGTGGTTACTCTATCCCCCTTTTTTTTCAGTTGAGAATTAAGTTGCTTGAGTGGGAACAGGAAAGGCTGAGACCCCATTTTCAGGAGGTCAAAAGCCCAACATGGTAACAGCTGCTGCTTAATCGTATGAATTCTGGAAAATGATGTGGGTAGCAGCAGCCAAAGCCAGACAGAGAGGTGGACAGAACAAGCTCAGATACTGGCAGTGAGCAGGAGACCTCTGCTAAACCCTCAGCAGATGCCTTAACAAAGTACAGACATTGAATCTGTCTCGCGGGGACCCACAGCTCCCTCCACCCTTTGCTCATCCACTGCCCTGACAAACACACCTTCCCAGATTCGACACCTACACAGACCCGCCCAAATGGGAGAGCTCTGTGGACACAAATGTCACAGTTTCAGATGCCCTCAAGGAGCTTTCTCTCCTGAGTGCTCTCTGAACAAGATTTGCCATGTCCCTGCATCTCCTTTCAGTTGATCTGGCAGCCAGTGGAGGCCCCGCTGTCCATACCTCACAGCCAAAATGCAAAAGGCTGGCGAATGCTATTACATGGTGTTTCTGAGCATGGCAGAACTCATTTCGCTGCCTGTTTTGCAGGCATGCCAGGATGAAGGATTTCCCTGCACCTCTCCCCCACGTGTTGCCTGTAGCAGGAGCACCAGTCATGTGGCCTGAAGCGAACTTGCTGCTTTGGTCTTGAAAAGAATCAGCTGGGAAGCTGCAAAATCCAGGGCTCCACAATTGCAACATTTTCTCACTCAAAAGAAATTTCCCTCTAGACTCTGTTTTAATGGCACTTGTGATGACTGCATCTTTCTCCTCCTGAGCAGAACAGATGTATAATCTTTTCTTTGCATATACAACCAAGTTAGTCTCATCAAAGATCTGTAAACAGAGATACACACAGAGATGCAGAGAGTAATACTCTAAAATAGATCACGTTCATATCTGCACACACACAGCATGTAAAACACCCGGCATAACCTCCCTTAATAATGTTTGTTACAAAGTCCTTGCAGTTAAAGCCTGTGGGTTGGTTGTTTCATATTTCCTGGTGGTTTACAGTCCAGAAACAAGAAAGACTAGAGCAAATGCACACCTCGTGTCTTCCTGTCTGGGGAGAAACATACACCGTTCTTCTGCGTGTTCTCTCCTTGTGCTCCTTCAGGAAGAAAGGTTTAGCATTCATAAACGGAGTACTGTGTACCACGCTCAGAGCAGTGGCATTTGGGAATCCTGCTGGCAGAAAAGATTTGCCTTGTGGCAAGATACTTTGGAGCAAAAATAAATAGTGAAGAATTGCGGTGAGGCAGCTGCAGCTACCTTTGCTTTATTAGTCCGGGTAAAGTGATACTATCTCTGCCTAGCAGTTTCCTTTTCTGTAGAGCCAAGCAAACAGTTTTCTCTGCAGAGTACAACCCCTGAAAGCAGAAAGAAGATACTGAAACAGACCCTGAGTGGCATGTAGCCATCAGTGGAGGTATGTGATTTTGACTGTCTCTTACGCAGCAGACATCATGACAATGACACTTGTGACCAGTGCCCACAGTGAAATCCCTGAGCATGAGATGTTCCTTCTGTCCTGACAGCAGGGAAAGAAAGCATGGGAAAGAAGTATCCCCCCCTCCTGCCTCACCCTGCTTCCCGTCAGTTCAGTTCCTCTCCCCTCTCCCAGTGGATTGTTGTCAGGACTTTAAGGAAACAATAGGATTTCCAATCAAGAAGGAATTTCATTTTTAGATTTCTTTTCTATTTTAATCTATTTTCTTATAGTTGCAGCATCTGCTGGTTGCTTACAGTCGAGGGGTTTCAACTCATCCAGAGTTTCAGCAGCAGAAGGTTAATTAGCCCTCTTGCCCAATCCCCAGATTGCAGCAACCCAGTTTATGATTCTTTTGGCTAAGGACTGAGTAGCCATCGTATATTGGACTTGGGAGATAATGAGGTCATGGTTTAAATCTGCTAATTCCACAGGAGTCCTACAGCATGTGGTACAGCGACAGTTAACTATGCTGTAAGAACAACTTTGTTGGGTTGATTTATTGGTAACAATAAATAATGTGGGATATCGTGATGGTCACATTTACATCCCTTCTGGAGTGTTTTCCTCCATAGCTAGCAGGGACTTGAGAAACACTGCAGAGGAAAAGTATGCATCCCTTTCAGAAAAGATGTTTTAACCCTCTTCTGCCCCTAAGGTACCATCCCCAAATGATGACATTGTGTCACTTTGCAGCTGCATACAAGGCAAGGAAGCCAGCAGAAGACAAAGGGAGTGTTTCCAAATTCCTCTGCACCACCCTGCTCTCAAGAGGTGGGGACTGAAATTCTTGAGAAGGAGCGTATGCGAACAGTTGCTAAAAGAGATGTCTGGTTTACAACTCTGTGATCTGAATGGAAAGGGAAACTGTAGCAGAACATTCCTGAGGCTTATTTTTTCCCATCTGAATTTTTCTATCACAACAGAAGATCCTCACTTCCAGTGCACAAGTCTGTCCTTCCCTGAAGAAGGACATCCTGCATCTTCTCACCTGGTAGTGTAAGACACAAAATCAGGGTGGAAGGAGCTAGACCTGCTTTACAGCTACCCAGTGACACTTTGCATGGGGTCCCTCTGCTTGTGCCCACACTTGTGCAGTGCCCTTTGCAGTGGAGCCTTGATTTCTTGTTAGGGAATCACCCAGCAGCACGGCAGTACCGCTGGTATTACTGTCATCCCTGGGAGTCCCTGCCATGCAGCAGGACACCAAAGCCTTAAATTCCCTTCAAACACAATAATAATCTGCTCCCTGCTCCTCTTCTGCCTCTCTAACCACTCTAAAGACATTCCACTGCTGATTGAACCGACCTAAAAGTGTGAAGGAAGAGAGAAGAGAAGCTGCAGTTAGAGGAAGCAAGATCCTCCTCACAAGTGAACAGCAAGGAAGAGACCCCGCAGACTTGGAGAGGGAAGCGTGGACAGGGAAGAGATCCAAGTGATCACATCGGGAGAGCAACTGCAGTCAACTGAGGTAAAGAGGCAAAACTGGGCAGGGGACAGAGAGGGAATATAAAGATAAGGTGATAGAAAACACAAAGGGGAGACAGGAAGGGACAGAACGCACGTGTGGTGTCCCCAAGTTTTGGCACAGCAGCAGAGTTTGCTGCTTGTTGTCTCATGAGCCCAGCACTCGGGGAAGGACAGTATCTGTTTAGATTTGTGTCTAAATTTAAACCCTGATTGCCTTGCCTCCCCTCCTCTCCCCTCCCTCCCTTCCTCTCACCCACCCGCCCTTCTTCCTTGTTCATAGTGCAGGGCCACTCGCTGGGCTCTGTCAGTTTTCAAGCTGAGCAGGAGCTTGGATATTACAAACCCTCCACAGCAGCGCGATTTTGCTCTGGCTCAGCTGAAGTTTTCCCACAGATAAGAGGGAAAGGGGTGGGGAAGCAAGATTGCCCTGAGGACACCTCTCTCTTGCAGGACATGGAGGTAAAGACAACTTTTCTTTCCACTAGCTTGTGACTGGCTCCCTGATCTGCGTTAGCTCCACCTTGCAAAGCATTTTCTCACTAAAGGCAGCTCAAAATACCTTTTTGCTGAGGTTCAGATAAATGTCTCTCCCCTCTACCCCAGCCCCCGCCATGCACCTCAGAATATTTTGCGGGTTTGAGTCCACATTTGGAAAGTAGGGGGACGGCGTGGGGAGAAATTACATCTGTGAAAGGGGAACGAGGAAAGACAGCCTAAAAAATTTACTTTTCTTAGTCTCTAAGGTGGGAAAGAGAGTTACATTTTTAAAGGTATCATTTTGAAAGGAAATTTTTAAAAAATCAGTAAAAATGGGGTCATAGGGAGAAGTAAACAAACCATATAGAATTAGCAGCCTCCTTGGGGATGATTCCTCTCCAGCCCAAGCAGCAGCAGCAGCCGTGATTTGGACCCTCAGCGGTGTGTCCCCCCTGTTCCACGTGCATTGGGCGGTCTCACTTTCGTTATCAATAGAGCATTTTGGTTCAGGAAAGAGGACCCGAGAACCGTTGTTTCGGTGAGGTAAATGAGGAGCACACTCCCAGAGGGTTTCCTGTGCCTTTTCTCCATGCTGTGTGTCTCATGTTTCGGGAGAGCCGGAGCTCTTGTCTCTGGGTGAGCACATGCTGGTGGACAGGGGTGTAGAAGCAGGAGTCAGGCTTCCCTGGTGTTCAAGTCCAAGCCTTCTCCTGTGTAGCACCCTCTTGGGCAAGGCAGTTCACCTCCCCTTGCCTCTTTTCCCATTCATACAAAATGGGAGTCTCACATCAGACTGGCTTTTCAAATAGTTTTTTAAGTGGAAAAAGGGAAAAAAAATATATTTATTTATATTTAGGAGGGGCACGGGAGATAGCAAGGCAATTACAACATTGCCAAAACCTCAGATGACGAAAGGGGACTCTTGGTATTTCTCTCAGCTAAACACAGATCTTACTAAACAGTTTATATTCTCTTCCCAGTCAAGCCTTTTCCTGCGTCGGTGCAGCCCCAACAGCAGCAGCAGCCACGCAACAAAACTAGGGAGCAGTGAGCTTGAGGCACCACTACGGTTTTTCTTTGAAGATTTCCAGCTCATAGCTCAGCTGGGCAGTTCTGCTGACGCCCAGGTGCACACATTGCAGTCCTTGTTGTCTGTGCTGACCTGCCCCACAGGCAGGGGTTAAAGATTAGGGATGTTCAATACCAGAAATGTGTCTTCAACAAACTATCTAAACAGATTTTGGTGTGGAGAAGGACCAGGCAGTGATCAAACCAGCTCAGCACGGACTTCATGTGGCATGTCTAACCTAAAAACTTAATGTTTTTTAGGTTAGACAGAGCCTGGATCAGTAACTGTTAACGCTTGGTTTATTCTTTTTCACTAGATAGTATCCTGTGATGTCTCAGAGGGGAAGGGGAGTTGAGCTCTTAATTTGTTGCAACTGCTGTGCATGGTAAGCCACACATGGAGCAAAGACTAACCTGGGGCTGAAGTACATATTTTGTCATGTTGAGGACACTCTCCCCAACCCCTTTTTCTCTCCACACACAGAGAACTGCACCCCTTGGGTATTTTCTGTTGTCTGCCACACTGGTGCTTCAGAGTAGAAAGAGACAGACCTGCCATTTCATTCTGGGAGACACATGTGACACATACAGCAGGTCTGACACTCAGGAAGCTTCTCTGAAGTATTTAACTTAAGAGTTTCCTGCTCTTGATTCTTTCCCTTTACCTCTGTTTCTCACTCTAAATTCCCCATGTCACCTTGTTTTCTGATCATCTGTAGACTGCTGCATCCATTCTTATTTTTAAAACATCTCAACTCCCAAGATGGTTTTTTTTAGTGCACTTGGTCTTCCCTTCCTGCCCCAGCCCTCTGAAGAGGTGGTTAATGTCACATAGGTAAGAAGATACTAGACCAAAACAGAGCCAAGAGCAAAGACTTGAGTTCCCACCTGCCAATTCTCTGCTCTGTTTCTTCCTGAGAGCTTTTCACAGGCAGCATGAGCAGGACCCAGAGACTCATTAAAATCTTTTGCTTTACAAAACAGATTTAATGGTCCTGTGCAACAGGAACGAGAAGTTCTGTCATTTCCCCATTTGCTTCATCAAGTGGTGGGCAGAGCTGCTCTGTGCTTTCCTGCTGGCCTAACTGGCAAGCTCTTTGCTCTAGTGGGACACATGTCTTTGGCAGAAAGACCATATTTTTGTAAAACTCGCAGAAGCAAGATAGTTGGGATCATTTTCTTAGAGTGGATAGTGTGGTTTTGCTGCTCTGCAGGGGCTAGTACCTATAGTCTCAGCCATTCTGCTGTCAGGAACATTCCACATTGAAAGCGGTGACTGTAACCTTTTAAAATCCCAAAGAGAGGGAAAAAGGCAGCAAAACCCTGTTCTTGCAGTTCATGTAATTTTGTGAGTGTACTGATCTTCAGGGTCTTTTTGTGAGCACCCAGCTTCTTGATGCAAGATAGATATGAGAATCAGGTTGTTTTTTTCCAGTTGATGAATGGAACTTGAAATCGTGAGGCTTACATCACAGGCTGTTAACGTGAGGGGTTCATATAAAAAATGTGTAAAACTGGCAGTGATGAAAGCGAAGCCACGTGTAAAAAAGCAGCTACTAAACCTTCTTTGGACTTATGGTATAAAAAGGATTGGAAATTATTGTGTTGGTGTGTTAGTTTACATCTTTAGATTTGGTCCAAGCTGTCTAACTCTTACTGCTGTTCCAAACCTTGCTGCAGATGTTGTGAGTTCAGGCATCCACTGAAAGTGCTCGCGGCTTTCTACAGCCTGTACTCAACAGCAGCCACGGCATTCCCCTTCCCAGCCTCCCTGTAGGAGCTTGGGAGCGTGGAGACATTTGAACTCTGCTTGCACAGCAAAGGGAATCAGTCCGAGACCGAGTTTCACTTTGGTGGCTCCCTAGGGTGCGATGGGTTCCCTAAGCTGTGAAGGTGCAGCAACCAGGTTTATTTTGGGAAGGCTCCCCTCTTCTTTGTACCTACCAAGAGATTTCATTTCTTTCTGTGACGTGTCCATTCCCATGTCTCTCTGCTGTAATTAGCTCCTACTACATCTTAATTTTGCCTGTTGCTACACCAGCTCAGGAGAGAGAGAGCTTTTCCAGGGCTGAGAGTGGTTCTCTGCTCACTTCACCACTTCCCTTCTGGGCCTACTGGGCATGGCTCCAGCCCTAGGTCCTGTGCTCTCCCTGTACCACAATGTCCTCATCTAGGACATTGAGGAGTGATGGGGCCACTGCTCTTTTCAGGAAAGCTCTGTCCTGTGTCAGGTGAGGATATCTGGGTCCTGCCCCACTTCTCTAGTGAGCAGCAGAGCAGCATGGAGAAAATTCCTCCAAGTCCTCTGTTTCCCATCTCAGTGGG
>NW_010293490.1:7201-16423 GCF_000700745.2 Antrostomus carolinensis
CAGAAGCCACCACTGGCTGTGGACTGAGCACATTTCCAGGCCTGGTGTCCCAATTGCTGCATCCTTCCAGGAGCCACGGGGAATGATGCTCTCACCCAAACTACAGGGCAGCTATCTTTTAGCAGAGGCACTTACCCTGTCCCTAGGAAAAGTGCCCTAAGGATGTGTCACCTGTCACCTAAAGGACTGAAAAGGAGGGGCAGAAGCCACCACTGGCTGTGGACTGAGCACATTTCCAGGCCTGGTGTCCCAATTGCTGCATCCTTCCAGGAGCCACGGGGAATGATGCTCTCACCCAAACTACAGGGCAGCTATCTTTTAGCAGAGGCACTTACCCTGTCCCTAGGAAAAGTGCCCTAAGGATGTGTCACCTGTCACCTAAAGGACTGAAAAGGAGGGGATGGAGGAAAGGGTTCTTGGTACTGTGTGGATGAGGGGGCTGAAATTTGTAACCATTACGGTCTTCAGAGCAGCAGGGCGGTGAGCCGTGCAGAGGTGAGTGGGGCTGAGCCAGGTCTCTGCACGGTGAGCCACGCAGAGGTGAGTGGGGCTGAGCCAGGTCTCTGCCCACCCTCGCAGCTGTGGAGCCACGGTTAAGTACAAACATGACGCCATGGTTAGCTCCGCCAGGAAACTGTTTCCCTTTCTCAGGAAACTCTGCTGCTTGGCTTTCAATCAGAGGTGAGTGGGGCTGAGCCGGGTCTCTGCACGGTGAGCCACGCAGAGGTGAGTGGGGCTGAGCCAGGTCTCTGCCCACCCTCGCAGCTGTGGAGCCACGGTTAAGTACAAACATGACGCCATGGTTAGCTCCGCCAGGAAACTGTTTCCCTTTCTCAGGAAACTCTGCTGCTTGGCTTTCAATCCAAAAGTTAAAACATTCCTTTTCCACTCTTTTTTTTCTTTTCATTTAACAGAACATTTTTAACCTCAAATCCACTTGTTTTCAGTGTTTTCGCCCAAACCCATCGACACATTGATGCAGTGTCTGTGTAGATAAAGGGAAGAGTATTTAAATATACTAGGAGAAGTATCATATGACCCCATTTTACCCCATGGGTCTGGGCAGGTTTAGGACCTGCCTGACAGTAAATGCCATGTCTGCAGCAGAGCTGGAAAGGATCAAGTTTGCCAGACTTCCATATCCCAGCAGCTGGTTGAAGCCCCCCCTCTTGAAGGACAGAAAGGAACAAAACCAAACCCCATGGGCTGTGCTGTGACCCTTACTTGTACCTAGCAGTGACCCCAGAGTAAATGGTTTGCAGAGTTAAAGCTTTTCCTGTGTCACTGGAGAAGGGATGATTCTCCTGATCCCCTCCTCTCCCTCCCTCCCTCCCTCCCCATTTTAATCTTTGGGTGTCTGAGCATTCCAGGTCATGGTGACAGCGTGTTGGAAAAGCTTTCTTTCCTGGATTCCACAGTCTAATTGGCAGGACATTTTAGTGTTGAGCAATGTGTTGTGGATACCTTCTCTCATACATTCCCAGGATCTCCTTATCTGAAGAACAGGGGAAAATTACAACATTGCTTTATCAATAGGTGCTGCTAGGAAACTACTGCTTTTCGTCATGGAAATGGCCAAGCCTGTACAGAGTAGGAGTGGTTTTCCTGTTTCCAAATGGTTGGTTAACAGTTGTAGAGAGGTAGATGCTCCTTTTCCTAAAACCCCAGCTGTGCAGCCCGAGTTTGGGATCTGAGATTGCAGCTGTACCCAGCAGCAAAAGAACCTGTTTGGAGGACCTGTCTATCTTACTGGTGAAGCCTTCTTACTACCTACTACTACTGCTTAGGTTCTGGAGTCTACTACTACTTCTTACTTACCTACTACTTCTTACTACCTACTACTACTACTACTTAGGTTGTGGATTCTCCTTCTCTGGAGACATTCAAGACCCGCCTGGATGCCTTCCTGTGTAAATTCGTTTAGGTTCCTGCTCTGGCAGGGGGATTGGACTAGATGATCTTTTGAGGTCCCTTCCAATCCCTAACATTCTGTGTGATTCTGTGATTCTGTGATACCTGTAGGTGCAGTAATACCACAGAGACACAGCTTGTCCTGGTAACTTACAGGCAATTCCATGACTTTAGCAATTTGCAGCATGGCACACGTAAGGATGAATTTGGCCTAGAGACAGGAGGTCTGTTGTGTAAGAAGAAGCGATTGTTACACACTCACTGCACAGTTGCTTTGTACCTGGTTATTGTCAGAGGCACAGGGCACTTTATTCTTATGGAGCCTTGTGTAGGCATGGATTTAAGTCTCACTTCATCCAAGCCACAGCACATCCAGCTGTGACTCTTATGCCAGAAATGCTTTTACATCAAGTCTGAGGCGTATCTTTATGATATCTTATGTCCAGTATGTGGGTCCCCATAATGTACTGATAAGGACAAGGCTCATCTGCCCCATTAGTGCCAAATGAAGTTTTCACCTGTTGGAAAGAAAAAAGGGACATATGACCAAATTCTTGTCAGATTCGAGCACACCACTTGCTAAAACAGAGACCCAGACCTCACCTGCCAGACTGGCATCTGGTATAGATGCATGTCCTTTTTCTTTTGTTCTTCAGCATCAGATTCTAAAAGAGCTCAAACCCCACACAACAGGCAGCGAGGCGGTAAGCTTGGGTTGGCATACGAGTGTCCTTATGCAAATAAACCTGTTTATCCTCCGTAACGAGATGCACACAGCGTTTTGGTCAGTGTGGATGAGTAGTGGCCAATCTACAAAGGACACTGATTTACCACTGCCAGCTTCAACAAAGCCACTGTTCATCTCGTGCTTCTCAAATGCATGTTCTCACCACGACTGGACCACAGCTCTTGGTAACTATGGCATGCAGTGATGTTTTTCTGAGCATCCTGAAGTACTTCATAAAATATAATCCCTTTCCCTCATGCTGCATCACTGAACCAAGCTACATGCTGCTTCTGAAAGCAAGAAATACACTGCTCACACAGATCACAGCTTTTCAAGCACAGAGAATTAACCCATGCAGTTTGGAAAGTCTTGCTATCTACAGGATGCAGACCAACAACTTCTTGTTCAGAGAAAGACACAAAAATTGCAAAGGCAAGGGAAAGCTGACTCAGAAGAATGGAGCTGAACAAGTCAGTGTCACTTTACAGTAAGACAGAGGATAGTAGTCTAGATCTTTTAACACAGAGGAAACAGAATTAGTTGGTGCATCTAGGAATATTGGGATCCAATTAAAGAGAAGATGTATATCTCACCAAACAGCAGGAAGAACTTCTAGCAGTGAGGTCTGGCAGGGTTTGGAATAGTGTAGCGGAACCCAAATGCAGTGGAAACCGCTTTCCTGTGAGAGATTCAAACCCAGACTGGACAGAGCATTAGAAAGATAATGGCAGGAGCAATGTTCCATTGCATTCAAGCAAAGCATTGATGGGGCCACCAGAGGGGCAGGATCATGCTGTTTCTGCAGTCCTTCCACGTGTGGAGCTGCTAGCAGAAATAGTGGCTATTCAGCATCAGGCCCCAAAAGTGTTTATGATTCCTTCCTGCTACACCACATTGTTCAAGCCCTGCAAACTTCTGCCTCTGGGAAATTTAGGTCAAAATAAACTGGCATGATATCTGCAAGAGTCTGGGAACTGTTCTTTTATTGCCTGAGTAAAACACAAAACCAATTTTCTTTGTATTCTTTCTTCCTGCTTTAAGAATGGGTTTCTTTATCCTTTAAAACTGTACTGTGACAGCAATCATAGGTTATTCAAGTCAATCTTCTTGAAATACCTTTCTGCTGAGTGCCATGTTCCCCTGATGTAAGTTCAGATGAAAGAGGTCCACTTTTTCCTCCCTTTTCATATACACACACTTGAGGTTGTGTGCCAGGTTTCCTGGGAATTTCACCCCTTGGGCCCTGCAGTGAGCATGTGTTTAACTCACGAAATGTACGCGGTATAATTTGGTTTCCCACTTAGTCTTTACCAAGTGCACAGGTGCCTGGAAGGAGGACAGTGGATGGAAGAGAGGGGTGGATTGCTATATACATTGGAGCATGAGGTGACAGGAGAATAAAGGTAACAAGTTAGACAGGTAGCCCATACAGAAAGGAAACAGTCTTGGCACCTTCTCTTTCATCTCTCAGCTCAATGCAAAGTTGTCTTTTCCACTCCTCTCAGAACTTCTGATCTCATGTAATGTCAAGTCCTGCTCTCTCTAGCTCAAGAAGCCTTCGCCCACAGCCACCCAGAGTTTTCTTCTTGGCCCCTCTCCTGCTGCTCTTTTGTATACACTGAGCATCTTGACTCTGCCCTCCCACCCCAGTCCCTTGCCCTTGGCACTGGCATCTCACACTACTCGAGTTCTGACCTCAAGCACCTGATGTGAGTGACCCACCGGTGATGCTCTCCATGCCAGGTGACTCTGTGATTCTGTGTACTCAGAAGTGTTGATGCTCAAGGTCCAGTCTTACAGGGTCCATCCCCCGCAGCGGCTTCACGCTCTGATCCAGCAAACTGAACCTGCATCATCTACAGCTCAAATCTCTGAGCTTTTGTGGTGGGCGCCAGTTTAGTCTGTATATTCTCAAAGGCCAAAGCTGGAAACCTTTTCTTTTTGTAGCCTGTGGGAAAGAAAAGCTGTCAAGTAATGAAACTTTCATACTTTATTTCTTCTGCCTCTGCACTACAACTTAAAAATTGCTGGATCATTCTCTTGTAAGTTGAATATAATTTTTCTCTCCACACCTTTCATTTTAAGGTCCATGAATTCAGTGACATGCTGCCCAGAGCTTCCTAGTGTTGATTTATTCACCGAGCAAGCGGTGTGCAGGCACCGAGCCCACACTTCCTGGACACCTGGTTCCGGAGGCCTGGCTTTAACCTGAAGAAACTGTGTGTAAGGTTGAAGGAACTTAGACCCTTTCTTATCATGGAAAGAACATGTAAGAGTTTATATCAGCCATCAGGAGAAAGAAATAGAGCATTGATTTAGGTAGGGTGTTTCAAAGATATTGCAAACATTGGGTTTCTCCTTTATAGAGTTGTTGGGAAAAATTTACAAGCAAGTTAACTCAGAAAAAAAAATTAACAAAAATAATTATATCTCTCAGATCATGGAAAAATCAATGTCAAGGGCTAAGCTGCAGCTCAGAAATTGCTTGTGTGCATTTTCCTTAGGAGATTAGTTTACCTGTGGAAATCACTAAATTCCTAACGTATTTTGAGAGCTGGTCTACACTGGGCTGAAAATTCAGACAGGCCTTTTCAAAGATCACTGCAGATTACAGCTGCCTGCATCTGTGTGCCCAGCACAGGGCCTGGCTTTCAGGGGTCTCACAAACTGGAGACCCCAAAGGGAGGGCAGCTGCTGAGAAAGCAGCTTCGCAGACCCTGATGTTAAGTGTTACTGGGGCTGCTGAGCCCTTCAGGGTCCAGCTAAAAAGACATCTCTGTGGATGTAGCTTAGCATTCACACCTCAAGCTGCCTGCTAGCTGAGTGCTTACTATCACTTTCCTCCACTCCATATCTGTGTATCTTTTTAGACTAAATTCCTGGCTCAGATAAATATGAACCTCCTTCTGTGACCTGCTGGTATCCAGTGTAGACCTAATTTAATAGCAATGTGTGACAAAGATAGCACAGTCCTAACTGATGAGTCCTGGGAGCTGCAGCAGTTGGGGGCTCTGTGTAGGCTCATTTACCCTTCTGATTTTTTGTTCCCAGCATGATAAATTCAGAGGAGCTGAATCTCTGTCACACCAAAAAGCTGGTCAGAAGAAACTCTCTAGGACCCCTTTTGGAGTTTTAGAAGGCAGGCATTCTTTATTGCAGCGCTGGATGCTCCACCTGTCCTGCATACCGACTCGTCGCTCTGCAAAAGCTTTATACTATCAAAACATGCATATTCATGACTTTTGCAAGAAATCATAAGCATATTCATTACATTTCTAGGAATTCATTAATAGGTGTAAATGTCCCTTTTCGCATGCGCACTGTTCGTCTTCAGGGGTCCTCTGGTGATGGTAGAAACTTTTGTCACTGTGCCCTTTAGTTGAATTTTTCCTTTGCGCGTGCTTAGTTCATCTCTTGGCCTGTTTACACCACTTCTGTCCCCACAAAACTGGTTTATTCCAACATCACCACCTTATCTACCCTATTGCTAGGACTCAGCGCCTCAAATCTACTACAGACTGGACCCAGCAGATATGTGACTACCTTTCAATGTCACAGTGTTGAAGCAGAAGGGTTTGTTCTCTCAGAGTGGTATCACCTGTAGTTGCTGCAACACACAACTACATTGTCTCTAGTGTTGAGTTTAAATGGGGAGGTATCATGGTCTACTTAAAGCATTCAACAAGTATTTTGAATTGTCCCAGCTTCTGACGTTCTGTGGCCCTCCTTTGGCAGTTCAGTGACTTCAGTTTCTAATTTGACCTTCTGAATAGCTCCAGTTTAGATAATTAATGCAGACTGCACGTGCACCTGCTTAAAGTTCATCCTCTTTAGCCACTTTGCCAGTCCAAGAGCAGACCTTTCCTTTCCCACCTGCAGCATCTTGTATCTGAGCCTCTCTCTGTTGAAGTTCATCTTATTTCAGACCTCTGCAAAAAGCAGGGCTTTTTTTTCCTCACCCCATGTGAAGCATGCACATAGGATGAGGAGGGAGTTTAGCTTAGGGAGAAGCTGAACTGAATAGCAGTTGAAAGGTGATTCATGGGGCTGAGCCATTTCCTAGGACAGAGGCTGTTCCATTCTCTCAGCTCCTTTCCTTCAGCCCAGCTGCCCAAGTGTCTCCACGTGTGTGGGTGAGAGCAAGGTGCAGTCTCACAGCCCCTACAGTGACAGGGCTGTGCGGGTCACTTAAAGCAACACTATGATTTGGGTGGTTTCAAGTCATGATTTGCTGCAGGGCACATTTTAAGCAACAGAAAGGTGCTCATCTCAGAGGCCTGGATCAGATGATAACCATGGTTCATTCATTTTATTCCCCACTGAAGCAGTATGTGCACATCCTCAGCCTTCCTGGCCATCTCTCTTCCCTGTCCCTTAGTCGAGGAGACTGGGCTCGCATGAGATGGGACACACTGGCCGCACAGACATTACTCCCCCTCTCCCTGCAGACAGCCCAGGAGGTTTTGTCAGTTGTTCCTCCATTAGCTCACCCCTTATCCTTCTAGAGCAGCGAGAGTTCCCCAGAACAAGGCCTGGAAGTACACACAGAGAGGCACCAATTAATTTGGGGAAAGTTGACAGGCTGTGTACAGTTCCCAGACCATTAAGAAAAACAGACGTCTGGGAGGGAAACATCAGGAAGCTGAGAAGGATCCTGGGGAAAACCCCGGCGAGGAACGGAGCTCTGTACGTGCAGCTGGTGCAAACAGCGAGCTAGGTAAGCAGGCTACATCTCACAGTGTCCATCACTGCTCTTCTTCAGTATTACCATCTCACCCCTCCATCCATGGAGCCATTTGCTAGTAGCATGAGTATCTCAAGGACAAATTCCAGATATTGGTTGTACAAGCTGTTAAAAACACAGGGGAAGCAACATGCTCTGGTCCAGCCAGACCGCTGTCTTGGTAACAGCTGCTGTCAGCTGTAGATTAAGACATCAGCATCGCTCTTACCGGGGGTAGAGATCAGCCCTTGGCTCTGAAGGAGCTATTCCACATCTGGAGTGTCTGTGGATTCCTAAAACAACACAACCTCATCAACTCACCTCTTCAATGGCTAATTGCTGAGAAATGAGCCCTTTCTTTCCCCCACATACCTGTCACATATATAATCTGTCTGTTAGATATCTGCAGGAGCTCATGTCCAGTTGCCAACCAAGTTTTCCGACAGCGTTTGTTGCTAGAGGGCTCCCATCAGATAGAGAGGAGGAATTAATGACAGGACTGTATATCCTGCCTGACACACCAGAGAAGCCAGAGCTCTTCCTCAGCTAAGTTGAAAGATGTGCAGGAGTTCATCTAATTTACATTTGGAGAAATTAAAAGTGGTGCTGCTTGAAAAAGAGTGAGGCTCTGGGGAGATCTTATAGCGGCCTTCCAATACCTGAAGGGGCTACAAGAAAGCTGGGGAAGGACTTTTCATAAGGGCAGTTAATGACAAAACAAGGGGAAATGGGTTTAAACTGAAAGAGGGCAGGTTTAGATTAGATATTAGGAAGAAGTTCTTCACTGTGAGGGTGGTCAGACACTGGAACAGGTTGTCCAAGGAAGTTGTAGATGCCCCCTCCCTGGAAATGTTCCAGGCCAGGTTGGGTGAGGCTTTGAGCAACCTGGTCTAGTGGAAGGTGTCCCTGCTGATGGCAGGGGGGTTGGAACTGGATGAGCTTTAAGGTCCCTTCCAACCCAAACCATTCTGTGATTCTATGAAATACCTCAGCCTTCTTTAAAAAGCCACGTCTTGCCCTCATTATGGCCAAGTCCTCAATGGAGAGGCTAGTGCACCTCAAAGACTCAGCAGGGAGAACCCTGTGTGGTGTGTCTGGGCTTAAAACCCCACAGGGATGAGTTTTTGAAGCTGGTGGTGTTCCAGGTGACAGGAAAGCCCCTCTTGCAAAGAGCTGCTCCAGGGAAAGGCTGCCACCCCGCTCGTGTGTGCACAGCCTCTGTGCCTTTCATTGTTCCTCCACTTCTGTGGCTGGGTATGACCACATTCAGCCAGATATCAGCTTTATCCACAAGCCTTTTCCTGCTGCCTGAAATTATTTCCACGTTGGCTGCTTGGCCTGTCTGCAAGCAGCTGTGTTGGGCTCGTAACGAGGCAATTACATACGCGTGGCCCTTTTACAGGAAAGGCCGAGCCCTTTCTCCTTGAATTGCCTGGACTCCTTAACGAGGCTTATCTGTTTTCTCTTTGTCTGTAGGCAGTTGGCATGGCTGGCAACGTAGATTTTTTGCCTCTCCACTTTGCCCTCCTACCCTTTCCTCTTCACTGTCTACAAGCAAATGTTGTCATTTATCTTAAAAACCTGGTGATCTTGATGATCACAGTCTCTTCTCGCTGTTCTTGGCCCAGTTTCTCCACCTGTAGCCTCGGGGTCTCACTGGTAACAACCTTTTATTTCACCTTCCTACCTCTCATTCCAGCCTGCAATAGGAGCTGCCTTGCCCTTCCAGTACCTTTTGGGTCTTTCCTCTTGAATATTCTGTCTTCTGGCATTAAATCTCATTTCAGTTGTTCTATTGTTACTGTTTTCAACATCTTTCAGCTTCTCCTTCCTCTTAGATTGTTGACTTAGTGGTGTAGGG
>NW_010293490.1:16438-21025 GCF_000700745.2 Antrostomus carolinensis
ATAGCCTGACTCTGCCTGCTGGACCTACGCAGGTTACTGTGCAAAGAAAATAATTTGGGTAGAGCCCTGCAGCTGCAGGGTAAGCTGAACAAACAGGGGATGCATGTGACCCAGATGTGAAATCTGTTGTCTCACTAACAAAGCATCTTTAATACACTCTTATAATCATGATGGATATTATCAAAGATTTAAAAAACTTTAGAAACCAGACTGAAATCTCATTAAAAGAAAAGATAGTCCACTGGGAAGGAATCAGTTCTTTGTAGGTGCTGGACTTTGTTAGGACTTGCTTAGTGTGAAGAGTTTCACACCAACAGGTCATCTCAGTTCATATGTCCAAAGTACCCTGTACCAGACAGAATCCATATGGCTGCTTCTCATGGATCCAGAGGGGAAATGCAGATACCTGGGTGCATGTTCATGCAGAGCTGTGACTGGGCAAACGATCCCTTTGGTGTAAGCACAGCACCAAGCGAATGCATCTATTTCGATGTCACCATGAGAAGTTGTGCAACGCTGACTGTGGGGCTCAGATCCCTTACTACAGGTTTCCTTCGGCTGCTCTGCCATCCTCAGACACGTGTAGTGTGGAGAACCAGTGTGCCACAGAGGACCAAGTGTCAAGGTGGACTTGTGAATCCCCAGACTAAAATTCTCTCCTGGATTTTGAATAGCTACGGGCAAGTTATTGTGTCCTGGATCAACTACAGGACTAATGCAGAACTGAAACAGTGCAGCTGACAAGTTCAACACAGCACCCTCTCCTTCAAAAACCATCTGTCCCTTTACTAATTTCTGGCTACATTATATCTTCCAACTCCACCCAATTCCCAAATCTTGCCTTTAAATCTGGCAGATCTGAGTCTCTGTAGTTTTGAAATGACTGCACTTTATCTGGGAGCTGCTTGCTGTCTTCTGGATGAAAACTGCTCATCGTTGCTGAGCTGGAGTATCCTCACATTACCCTTTGACCCTGAGTGCCAAGATGGCAGCAGTTCACAAGGGAACTCCCAGAAGGAGAAAATAAAAACCAGACCACTGCAAGATTTGAGAAAAATGTTGTCCTAGAGCAAACTCTTCCCAAACACAGGGAAATGTTGCATATTTTTCCATATTTTATGGAAAGTAGGATTTTCCTGCCCTTTCTCCTAAAAACAGACATGCAACCTTCCTTTGAAGTCCTAATTCCTCACACTGTTCTGCCCTGTGTTATATAGTCAGAGCTCCTTCCTCTTCCTCACCCTCACCATAGCTATGCAGTAGCCTTGCAGTTGAGTTCAGACACACCCTCATCCTCTGTTCATTCACCTGTGGTGGGGGAAGTGTTGACCCAGGTACCACTTCTGAGGAGGGATGTCCTACTTGTCAGAGTTGTTCTTGTGGCTAGCTTATTGACAGACTTTGAGAGACAAGCCAGCAGTAATTTACACTCAGGCAAGAAGCTTGCTCTCCACTGCAAATATTAGAAAAATAAAAAATGAAGAGTTTTAAGTGGAGACCTGACATCTGTGTCCCTGCAACATGCATTTCAGTAGTTCTAGTCAAATCTTTGCAAGGGCTCCTGTGAGAGCTCCTGTTTTCATTAAGAGCTGAAGAAAGCTGCTGGAGATCACCGGCCTCTAACAATACTGATTGCCTTGAAGGTAGCATGGGTAATCAGGAGTCCTTACCTCCTCCTGCCTGTCTCCAAAACTTCTGTGTCTAGTATGCTTTGATTTTTTTTGGACATTTCTAAATTAATGAGTATTCCCTTGTCTGAAGGAAACCAGAATCTACAGCTATGTAGAAGTATGTGCAGAAGAGATGTGTGCCTTAGTCAAAAGAGTCTTAAGCCTGTCTTGAGGGCCCTGGAGCTCAGGCTGGTCCCACACCAGGTCCTGTTGTGTTCACAGAGTGTTCAGAAATCTGAAGCCCAAACTCCAGCATTCACAATATTTCCCCGCAGGCTGCAGGTTGCGTTCCCTGGAGCTGCAAGATTGAGGATTGATGTGTTGCACGTGACATCAACCAGATGTGGAGGCCGCTCTGCGCTGGCTGTGGGTTGACCTTAATGTAGAAGAAGCTTTATCTTGGAAGTGTAATGATTCTGCACAGTTGTGCACACTCTCATGTGAGACAGACAGAGGCTTACCACTAATTCCTTTTGTTGCAAGTCCAACTAGAAACCTGTTGCATGACCTTTAAAATGCCAGCCCTGGCCAACAACAGCCAAGGACTTTGCAGAGTTGAGCTGACACCATTATTATACACCTCAACATGTCTTTATACTCCTTCACAGATGGATTGTGTGTCCTGATATCAGCCACGGAATTCTCTTTGAATCTTTCAAATGGAAATCTTACTTTCTTTGCTCAGCTTTCTGTTGTGTTCCACTCCTGCATCCTGGCAGTGAGGGATTCACAGAGGTTTGAGGCCAGTTATTCCTCTTTGCCCAGCCATCTGATGGCACCTTGGAGGAATAGGAAGAGGACTCTATGCATGCTGCCATTCTTAAAGATCACAAAATACTCATCTGGGATGTGAAATGGAGGTGTTTATCTTCTGGTAAAGCTTGATCAAAGAAAATGCAACAGAAAGACAAAAGTAGAAAATTATTATTCTTTTTCCATCATTTAGGATACACCTGAAAGATCTGCAAGGGATTCTGGTCCTGTCCTCTCCTGGAAAGTAACTGTGATAAAGCTCTGATATGCAAAGCTCACAGAGCTGGCCTAGACCCACCAGTGGAAGGTGCAGAAGTGTCTCACGTGGGAGCTGTTGCTCTGGCACAGCACAACACATCATTGTCACTCCTGTTCTGTAAGGAATGGTAGGAAATGCAGGTTGGAGCCTTGGCCCTGCATCCCAGGGTGCTGCAGGCTACGCTGACACAGTGATGGACAGGGCCAGCTATAGAGTGTCACAGAGTCACAGCTGCAGCCACTTCTATCTGGGGCTTCTGCCAATAATTAAAATTTGCCACAACCAGAGAAGGAGCAGCTTCATTGCCAGATAAGAGGCCAAGTGAATAAATAAACCACATAAATCCTTCCTGAAACAGGGAGCTGGAAGGTTTCCAGTGAGAATGATTTGTGAAGAAGGGTAAAGAGAGAGAGATGGGAAGAAAGATGCTTTGCTGGGATGGAGCGGGGTTCATGTAGCAAGAGGTTTGTTTATTCAGGGTTTACATCTCGGGATGTGTTGCTTCTTTAGCCAGGGACCCAGCGTGCTGCTGAGCTCCAGTCGGAACAAGCATCGTGAAATATCCTTCTAGGGATGTAAAAAGTGGGCCAAGGCGAGTGTGAGCCCATCCACTTCCTGGGCAAGCTGTGCTCAGGCTGCTGTGGTGCTTCCGTGGATCACGAGGGAAATGAGCAGGCTCAGGTCGTGGGTAGCAAGTTCCCTTGATTTTTGCTGCCCGGTTCCTCACTCTGTGATTCAGCAATTTTCCCACCCTCTTGCCTTTCAGTTTGCTCCTTTGGGGCAGTTTGTGTTTTCAAGCTACCCTTCTGACTTATCTCTCCCTTCCCAGTCTGAACAATGTTCCCCTTTCAATATGATCCTGGTGCCACTGAGGTGCTCTCATGGACACAGATAATGTTCAGGTTATGTTGGCAGGAGAGTGCAAACCAGGACTCATCTAAATGGGAGATGCAGAGAGATGGCTTTGGATTAAACTACAAACTATGTTATTAGGGAGGTTTTTTGATCAGTAACTTGGGTCTAATCTTAATTAAAAACAATCCTTCATCTCTTTTTTTTTTAGTTTATTTAAAGAGGAGTTCCCTATGAGCTGCCCATCTAAGCTTATCTGCACTTATAAAATGTGAGAGCCAAAATAACTGGTGCCTGTAAGAAGAGGTTGAAAATGAAAATTCAGATATCTATTTCCTGCTATTGAACAAGACAAAAAGAGTGGCAGATTTGCCCAGGATAACCTAAACTTGTCATTCTGTGCTATTCTCTGTGTTAAGGCTGAGTCACACCCAGGGACCTGTTCCAGGTTTCTTTACATTATCTTCCTTGGACAACAAATGAAGCTTGGGGGGTAGAAAAGGATAGTTTGGTAGATTGGCCTCTTTGGACATTTACCTTTAGAACAAGCATTAAAGATAATCCTAACTGAAGGAAAGATTTTATTTCTTCAATTCCTGCAGACATATTACTATTATATTTTGCATCGTTCTTGAATATTATTGTGGTCTCTAAAAAGGGAGGAATGGTCTGACATACAGGTGTGTTTGGCTGGTGATGAGATACATTCATGATGGGTTCTCCAGGGCGTAACCAGACAGACAGGAACCTCACCAGTAACCTCACCAGACCTTAGATGAGGTATCACCTGAATATTCAGTGGCCTTTTGCCTCTAGCTGGCCTCAGCAGTCAAATGAAAGATGGAGCAAGGAGAAGGGATTAGCTCTGCCCTGTGGAAATGATCACCCCAAGTTGGTGAGGCTGTATGGGAGGAGTTAGAACTGTCATCACTTGAGCAGGACATCTCCAGTTCATCAAACCTTGTCTCTGCAGGGGAGTCTTTTCAGGAGAGAGGCTGCAGCACTTCACTACAGGGGCAGGAGATGTTCCCCCAGGGAGCCTGTGAGGAGGCA
>NW_010293490.1:21039-39399 GCF_000700745.2 Antrostomus carolinensis
ATTCCTGCTACAGCTTGACATGTCACTCCCAAAATGTTTTCTGTCTCAGAAACAGGTACTTGAGAAGTTTGAGAACAGCTCTTTTCAGACTGCACACGAGTTGAGTTACAGTGAAAAACAAGCAGGTCTATCAGATGGAGGCTGTGTTGCTCGTTGCACAAGCTGAGTTACCCCAGTGCCCGCGGTGTAAGCTTTCCCAGGCAGACAGGGCCTGTGACCAGCTGGCTCCTCACACCCTGCAGCTACCCGAGAAGGGTGGGTGTTGTGTCTGGGAAGGCTCTGCACAGAAACCGTGTCATTTGCCCTTGGAGGGCTGAGCCAGGCCGGGAAGAGGAGGTCTGCAAAGGGCTCCTGAAAGTCACAGAACCACAGAATGGTTTGGGTTGGAAGGGACCTTAAAGCTCATCCAGTTCCAACCCCCCTGCCATCAGCAGGGACACCTTCCACTAGACCAGGTTGCTCAAAGCCTCATCCAGCCTGGCCTTAAACACCTCCAGGGAGGGGACATCCACAACTTCCTTGGGCAACCTGGGCCAGTGTCTCACCACCCTCACAGTGAAGAATTTCTTCCTAATATCTAATCTAAACCTCCCCTCTTTCAGCTTAAACCCATTTCCCCTTGTTTTGTCATTAAATGCCCTTATGAAAAGTCCTTCCCCAGCTTTCTTGTAGCCCCTTCAGGTACTGGGAGGCCGCTATAAGATCTCCCCAGAGCCTTCTCTTCTCCAGGCTGAACAGCCCCAACTCTCTCAGCCTGTCCTCACAGCAGAGCTGCTCCAGCCCTCAAGTCCAGTGCCTTGGTGAAGGCTGACACTTTAATTTCAAAGGAAGCCACAGCTGCTTCCCAGTGTTCCTTGCTGGCCTCCAGATAGAGTGTGATGATGGTTTATTTTGATTTAAGACATTTCCTTCCCACAGATGCCTCCCCCATCCCTGCCTTAGCTGAGCAGGTCCTACAGGTGTAGAGCTTTGCCTCTGCCATGCAGCGAGGAAAACTCACTCCCCAGCCACCCATGTGGGTGTTGCTGTTTGCAGTGGGGCTTCTGGAGATCTCTGACACGGTATTTGTGGGGCTTTTGTGGATGTTTAATGGCAACTTACTCCGAATCACTCAGCTGCCGGTAACACGCTCCCCGTGATGGCTCACAGGCACTCCCCGCATTCATCGCTCACACCCAGCTGCATCTGGGGTGGGACGTAACAGACTGAGGAGTGAAATACTGGAGCCACAGACCAGAACAGCCTTTACCAGCAGGCATGCAAAAATAGGATTTGTCTGTCATATCAGCCCTCTGAGCAGAGGGACACGCAAGGATGCTGTTTCCTCAGACTCTGGCTGGAGCAGTTGAAAGGAAGCCCTCCCCTCTGCACTGCAGACTGCCCTGCCACCCCTCCATCCCCTCCTGCTACAGCCATGCAAGCGCTTGTTGGGCTGTGCTGTCAACTCAGTTACTGAAATGATCTGGGTTAAAAATAACCTTGTAAAGAGTTAAGGGAAGTATTTTTAGCCCAGATCATTTCAGTGATCCAGTTTACCGCACAGCCTCACAAACTCACACTGGCACAAGGGAGGGGGGAAGGAAAGGTCAAGGGAGAATTAAGTAGTTGAAAACATAAGCTGTCTTTCTGCCAAAACCAAGACCTTATGAAACTGCACCCCAAAAGCACTGACCCTCTCTCGTTTTCACCTAGCACATTGACAACTCCCTTCTCGGGGTGCAGCGGTGAGAGCTGGGTGCTGAGGAGCGCTATTTCTGGATCCTGGTTGTGTAATTGAGACCCTGAGCCTCGGCTGCCTTATTGTATCTGCCTCTGACACAACGTGTCTGTCATTATTTTTGCTGGATTTGCTTTTTGTGAGGTAGATTGTGTGTGCAGCGATGAAAAAACCCACCAAAGGTGCAGGGGAGCTTTGCAGAGCTTGTGTGAGTGACCACAGGTTACAGGAGGGTGGCGGGCGTGAGGGGCTGGTGTGAGAACTGTCAACAGGGAATCACAGAACCACAGACTGGTTTGGGTTGGAAGGGACCTTAAAGCTCATCCAGTTCCAACCCCCCTGCCATCAGCAGGGACACCTTCCACTAGACCAGGTTGCTCAAAGCCTCATCCAGCCTGGCCTTCAACACTTCCAGGGAGGAGCAGCCACAACTTCTCTGGGCAACCTGTTCCAGTGTCTTACCTCCCTCACAGAAAATAATTTCTTCCCCATATCTAATCTATCTAATCTATCTATTATTTTAATCTAAACCTGCCCTCTTCCAGTTTAAAGCCATCACCCCTTGTTCTATCACTACCTGCCTTTGTAGAAGGAATTGTTCCTTTGAAGCTCTTTAGAAGCAAGGGAGGGATGTAGAAGCCAGGGATTGACCTCAAAACCATGTCTAGATACAGCTGCATGAGAATAGGGATGCAAAGTGCACAGAACCAGCACCATCAGTCGTGTAACAGCCACTGATTTCATAGCCGCTGAATACTCCAGCCTCACAACGTGCTGAGAAGGGTTTGCACCTCAGATAAAAGGTGTTCTGTCTGGCCAAAGGATCTTACCTGCAAAAGCAGATGAGTCAGAAGATTCACAGGGGAGGGAAGGAGAGTTAGGGCAGCACAAATCTCTGCTGTTATTCAGCTGGTATTTAAGTGCTGCTTAAGCCAAAACATTCCTCTGTATGCAGCTAATAGACCTTTGCTCTTTTCATCAGCCAAACCAGGTGCACAAATCCAAACCTGAGCTTCTCCTTCAGTATCTTCTTCTGACCCCCATTGGTACCCTTGCAGACTAGTATTTCCAGTAGCATGTTATGGACAGTAGGATACTGATCCCCTGAGATGGAGTCACGATATCTGTCAGTCGCAAGTGGGTAGATCATGACCAAAACGGCTAGCTGAGGGCTGCCAGAGATGATTTTGCAGCAGTCCCAGCAGGACATTTAAATTCATCTCCAAAGCCACCTTTAGCTTTCCAATTTTCCCCAGGAGTCTTCGCAATTTTTTATTTCATAAGAAACTCATTGTCTGAGTGACACCTCCGACCTCAACTCCATGGTCTTCAAGAAAAGCTCTCTGTGAGTACCAAAGTGGGTTGCACAGAGAAACTCTTCAGTCTCTCGGCCTCTTTTCTGTGGGCCTCTGCCACACACCTTCTTCCACCTGGTGCCCACGGTGGCTCCATGGGCTCTAGCAGGGGAATTGGCAGATGTCATTGAGCAAGGTAATGACATCGCTGTGCTGAGGGGTCCCCTCTGTGAGATGTTACTACTCCCGTACCAGGCAGCCTCACCACTCCGAGCATCTTCTGGCACATTAAATCACCGCTGAGGTTGGACTGTGCTAGCCAGAGCTGACTGTGCCACAGCATCCAGGCATCTCAGAGAGCTTCCCAGCTGCCTTGGAATGACACAGCAGGGATGGCTGTAGGGATGGAACATCTGTGTGAGGACACAGTGGTGTTCCCACCAGGCAGCCTGTGGGAGAAGCAGGGATCTCTGCTAAAAAGTGTGGCCCACCTTCAGGCAATGTGAAGAATCAGGGATCAGTGGGCAGTGCTGCTCTCACAACAGAGGCAAGGAGTCTAAAGCAAAGAAGGAAAGGCTTTGGTGGGAAACTTGAATTGCCATGATTCCTCTAATAAAGGCAAAACTTTCTTCTCCAGTGCTGCCAAAGGGACCAGGGTCAGTTTTAAAAGCGGGTGAAGAAACACGGAGTTGAAAAACATTTTCAGATTTACTCAAATGTATAAACTTATTTGGAAGAGGAAAGTGAAACCCCTTACAGAGAACTTGCTAGTTACACTTCCTTTTTGGCAGATACAGGGCCAGGCTGACAGTGATGGTGTAATTCAGTTTCTGTTTTGCTGCTCTGTCTGACATTTTCCATAACACACAATGCTTAAACACTTGTTTTTATGGAACAGGAAAAGACCTCAGAGCAGCAGTCACCAAATTACTGATGGAATAAGCCTTTTACCTGAGCTCACTGGTTTTTGTCCATGCAGGCTGACCACACTTCTCTTCTGAAAATAAAAATAATCAGCACTTGGCTGCAAAATTCACATCTGAGTTATTTCATCTTTTTTTGCTAAAAAAACAAGAGCAGAGCTGCTCCTCCTCATCATTTGCAAAAGTGGTGGGTTGTGTCACCAAGATGGGGAAAACGCCCAGGGATGGGAGAGGTTGTGTGAATCTCACATGTCAGGAGAGAGCCAGCTCTGCAGTGAGGGAAGCAGACGCATGTCTTCGTGGTGGAAGAGGCTGAGGGCTGGTCCATGCTCTGAGGTGAGAATGAGAAAATGAGGCTTCCCACCTTCTTCCCAGTGGGAGGGAGACTGCCAGTCCAGCCCCTGGAAGTCATGGGGATGGCATTCTCCTTGCAGTGCAAGCAAGGGAACTTTTTGCACCCGAGTGCCCTGATACAGCACATTCCCTCGGCGAGAAGATATAGAACCTGGCACACCAGCTGGGGTGGGGGCGGAAAGAAGGTGTAGAAAAAGCTGGAGACAGGACAGCAGTGTAATTGCCAGAGGGATCTGAGAAAGGCCTTTTCCTGTGGCAAAACGCATGGCGTAATCAGAGAGTGTGCAGCTGGCAGCTTGAGGAGGACACAGCCCGTGGGCTACTTGTGCTAATCTTAGAATGGCATGTTCACTGCTTCCTGCGCCCGGCCGGCGAGCTCCACGCTGGACACAGCCGCCCCGCAGTCAGGGTCTGCTACCAGCAAAACAAGGAAGGAGTGGAATCATTCCAGCCTCACAGCTTTGATCAGATCCAGAGAAAGGGAGCTGTGTTTTCAGGCTGGAACTCAAAAACAAAAAAAGGAAAGAAAAGAAGAAAACACAACAACCCCAAAACATGAGGTCAGAAGGTCAAGAGGAAATGCAGTGTCTTTTCTGGGTAAAGGCAAAGGGTTGTGAAAGAAGCTCTTGGAGAGAGAGGGACTATGAGGGAGGCCACCCTTCCACCACAGGCACCTGCAGCTCACAAAATCCCAGCATGGTCAGGGTTGGAAGGGACCTCTGGAGATCATCCAGTCCAACCCCCCTGCCAAAGCAGGGTCACCCAGAGCAGGTCACACAGGACGGCATCCAGGCGGGTTTGGAACATCTCCAGAGTTGGAGACTCCACACCCTCTCTGGGCAGCTCCTCAGCCTCAACTGAGTCCCTAGTTCAGGTGTCCCTTCTGCCATGCCCAGGTATCCTGGGAACCTCACAATCCATCCTGCCTTCCTCAGATGTGTTCTCTGCTCCCTCCTCCTCCAGCCTGCCCTCCCTTCCCAGCAGGGAGCCAGCCCGCAGCTGGGAACAAATGGGAACCGCCCCCCCTCCCCACTTAGCCCAGCCATCATTTTTTGCCCTGCTGATCTGCTTCCCTCGCTGTTTCTTCTGTTCCCCTCATCTGCCACTTCCCCTGCCTGTGATTACTCTAATGAAGGCTGAAAAGATGGAAGGAAAGTGCTAGAAGTTCACAGCTTGATAGAGCTTTTGTGGCTGGATGCAGGAAAGCTGGTCTGAAGTGTTTGGCAAGTTTAGGAGATGTAGTCAGGACCGTGGAAAAAGGGAATGGCAGATATCTACTGGGGCTTGTGGGCCTGGGAGAAGGAAGATAACATTTGTTGGGAGCTACAGCTGCCTGAGAAAGGGAAAGGCCCTTTTCCACAGGCAAATAGGCCTGAGCCATGCTGCTCTGTACCAGGTATTTCAGACTAGAGATTGCTCCAAGCTGCAGTATGACTTGGGCTGATCCTTAGTGGAACCTCCTTGATTTGCTTTTAATCTAGAAACTAGGAGTCTAAATAAATTCCTTCTTTAATATGATTTCAAGTTTCCACAGGTATTTATCCAGCGCCTGTAGCATGGTAACCCAGAGGAAATGGTCCATACATGGGCCAGGTCAGTGTTTTGAGGGCCTTTCACCTCCAGTGATGCTCATGGAAATGGCCTCAAGTTGCACCAGGGGAGGTTCAGATTGGATCTGAGGAAAAACTTCTTCACCCAAAGGGCAGTCAAGCATTGGAACAGGCTGCCCAGGGAGGTGGTGGAGTCACCTTCCCTGGTGGGATTTAACAGACAGGCAGACGAGATGCTCAGGGACATGGTTTAGAGGTAGAATTGGCAGTGTTGGGTTTATTGTTGGACTCGATGATCTTAAAGGTCTTTTCCAACCACTACAGGTCTGTGATTCCGTGATATTCTGTAAAGGAGTGGTTGTGTTAACAAGACAGCAGGTCCCTCCCAGGCAGAGCAGTGTAAAGGGAGGAGGAAGGGCACTGCTGGGGCCTTTGGAGAAACAGAAATGTGTTCCTCTAGCAACAGCCTTCGGGGAAGGTTTTTGACTGAGAAACAGAAGAGTATTGAGGGAGAGGGGTGAGAAGTGTGGTGCTGGTCATGTGTTCGTGGCAGTGGTGCAGGGAGCAGAGGTATGAGGTTCCTTGCCGATGGTTTGTAGCCTGGTTTTGTTGTTTTGAGGTCTCCACCTCTAACGAAACAAGGATTGTTGGTTAGTTCTTCTCAGTTCCTCTGGTTTGGTTTTCCCTGGCATCAGATACTAGAGATGAAGAACAAAGGTTTCCTTTCATCAGCTTTGATTTCAAGACTTTCTACTTATATTGCTTGATACCCACATAGCAAAGAAAACAAGGTACATGTGGGATGACACCAGGGTTGTGCGCCGTGGGAAGAGCTGCACCACCCAGTCTCCAACAAACCTCCTGCTTCTCAGCTTCTTGTCAGCCCAGGGAAGGAGAAGCTTCTCTCAGCCCTGGTATTTCCTTCCTCTCCCCCACCCGCCTGAGTATTTCACTGCCAAAAAAGCAGAACAGCACAGGGACATCCCCAAGCAGATGCTGGCTTGCTGCGAGGACAGGGGATGGCTTCTTGCAGCAGAACCACTGGAAAAGGAAAGGCACTGGTGATCAGGGTGGAAAACAGGGATGGGAGGGCTGAGGTAGTGTGTGGGAACATCCTTTATCTGCTCACTGTGAGGAAAAGATGGGGAACAGATATTTGGCTCGAATTAGTTGGCTTCCAGTGAAAAATACTGAGTGTAGGCTCTTCAGCTAGAGCTGAAAGGCTCTGTGGGATTTACTGTTTTTTTTTCTGGGATATTTGAAAATGCTGCTAGGTCCTGTCTTCCCAAACTTCTTGCTCTCAGAGTGGATGATTGATGCCAGATGTGAGAAACTCTGCTGCAACTCCTTGCTTACTCTTGAACTTTATAACACATGTGCAGGCTTCTCTCTAGCCTGTTTTCTTTTCCCAGCCTTTGCTCATAACTTCTTGTTCCCAATTTGTCAGAACAGGCCAGCAGAGACCAACTCAGAGGTGGACAAGTCACCATCACCCTCAGTGGCTCAGCTAGCAGGGAAATTCAAAGAGCAAGCAGCCAATATCACTGGAAAAGAGGTAAGGAGCTCTGGAGCCACCAGCAGGTAACTGGGTGGGAAATGAGGCGCTTGCCTCTGCCTGTGGAAGTTAGAGCATCAGTGATCTGAGCATGAATCCACCTGGATTCTGAATCTTTGCAAAGCATTTGTCTCCTAGTGCGATGAAAGCTATGGCAGCATCTCCCATGCGACAGGACAACCAGACACTGTGAGTGAGACACTGCAAAGGCAGGTAGTGTACACCTGGCTCCCTCACAGCAGCAGGCAGCAATGCAGGTACTACCTGGGCTGGCTTTTGTGGGCAAAGGGCAACAATGAATAATGAAATAACGAATACTGAGCCACAGAAAAAGAAAGCAAACACCAGATTGTGCAGGTGTAGAAGCCAGTGGTGGGTCATAAGCACTTTGTTCACAAAATGAGGTGGTTTCCTTCCAATACTGCCTTCTTTACAGGTGTGAGAAAGCAAGCTGTCTCTTTACTTGCCCTCATTACCTCTTCCCAATGACATTTCAGACTCTGTGCCCATCTCTATCATGCTGAAACTTTATTTTACTGAAAGCCCACTATGCCAAGCATTGCCTCACGAGTTGTCTTTCACCACGTAAGCACAACACTAGAATACCTCTGCTAGAAGGGAAAATGAGGGTGTTTATGGATGGAGGATGACATTTTAAAAGAGCCCCCTGTATCACTGTGCACTTTTTTAGGAGTGTAGATGTTTTGTGGTGGCCCTTTTCAGTCAGTGGGTGCCCCTGTAAAACTGAACTGCTTCCTTCTGCTGCCCAGCTGATTTCAGCACATCCCAGGCTGGGCCTAAGGGGATCCTCCCTGTCACCCCTCTTGCCTTTGGCTGGATGCAGTGGTGACCTCTGTCCTGGGGGGCTGGCATGCCACCCTCTATCAGAGGTTAGCACCCTCATAGCTGGGCCCCAGGATGGGAATAGCCAATCTCTTCCCAAGCACTTTTGTTTTTTCCCCACTAGTCACCAGCACACCACTCCATCCATCCCGTTACAGTCATTTCCTCTTTTTAAGGTATGGGATTTAATTGCACTAAGTCCTTCAGCCTTAAGAAAGCAGCAAGTTCCCAGCCCTCTCTTGTGTTATCTGCAGACCTCTGCTGCTCCCAAGCCAAGGCAGTGTGAAGGGGCCTCACAGGAGGAAACTCAATTTCTCCAGAGACAGAGGAGGACAAAGTTTCCTGTCTTTTCTCTCCAAGCCATCTGTCACTTCCCCAACAGCTTTCTCAAGCTGGCTTCAGATTAATGGCTGAGTGGATGGTCTTTAACCCTTGCTTGACCCATGCCAGCAAAGGGGAACCTATCAACCAGGGAGCCTCTGATACATTCACTGTGGCACAGCAGAGCATTTCCTGGTTGCAAAATGGTGAGGTTTCAGCAAGACCTGATATTATTGCTTCCTAGTTTGAGGTAAGGGGAAGGAAGGGCAGGGCTGCCCTTAGCTGGTTAGAGATGCAGCATTGCCATGGCTGGGTGCAGCACCACCAGAAGTTAAGTGACATCAAATCTATGTGTCCTCCAAGATGCCAGAATCCAACTTTTCCAATGCCTGCCTGTTAGAAAGTAACAAAATTATCCAAATACAATATAATAGAATCATAGAATCATAGAATGGTTTGGATTGGAAGGGACCTCAAAGCTCATCCAGTTCCAACCCCCCTTCCAGCAGCAGGGACACCTTCCACTAGACCAGCTTGCTCAAAGCCTCATCCAGCCTGGCCTTCAACACTTCCAGGGAGGGGGCATCTACAACTTCCTTGGGCAACCTGTTCCAGTGTCTGACCACCCTCACAGTGAAGAACTTCTTCCTAATATCTAATCTAAACCTCCCCTCTGCCAGTTTAAACCCATTTCCCCTTGTTCTGTCATTAACTGCCCTTATGAAAAGTCCTTCCCCAGCTTTCTTGTAGCCCCTTCAGCTATAAGATCTCCCCGGAGCCTTCTCTTCTCCAGGCTGAACAGCCCCAACTCTTTCAGCCTGTCATTGTGGATATTATCCAAGATGCACAATATTACCCGAGTATTTTGACTGTTAACACACAAAAAGTGTCTTAACAGCTTGGCAAGAGACTACAAGCCTGGCATAAAAATAGAGACAGCTTGTTGTCAAGACCAGAGCAATAGGTATGAAGGAACAACTCCATAGTGCTGTGCTATGTGCTTCCTACTGAGCACTCTGTACTCAGAGCCTGTGGACATTTAGAAGGAACCAGTGTCCTTGCTGTTAAGTTGCCTTGTTCCTTCTCCCCTGGAGAATCTGTTTCTTAGTGAAAAAAAGTGTTGCAGCTGAGGCCTTGTCTCTGCCAGCTGCTCTTCTTCATTACAGAGAAACAAATGGGGCTGTAGGGACATGTTCAAAAAGTCTGAATTCCCTTTTTTGCCCCTAAAATATATCAGATGCAAAATAGGAAAATCATGAACCAGGTAGGCAGCTGAGACTTATTAAAAGGAAATCCTGGTAATAAGACAGGAAGGAGAACAATAACAAGCTATTCCAGTCTGAGGGGGTTTCCAGCAGGATGCTTTGAAGATGAAGATTCTGAGAAGACTTCTCTGCTCTCCACAGCTTAGAAGAGCATCCTTTGCACAAAGCCTGAAGTCTCATGGTACATGCTGGGCTTGTACCAGCATGATTGTGCTCAAGATGCTGTAAGCACACCTAGCCTGCTGGCCACACACCCATATGCCAATATCTTGTGCTGCTTTTGGATGTTTCCTTTAGGCAAGCTGAGCCCTGCCGTCCAAGGAGGCCACTTTCAGAGCATGCCCTGGGTGCTTGAATTTCAATTATTTTATCAAAAAACCTGATTTCCCTGGTGCTGAGTGGGTTGTTTTCTTCTCTTAGGTACCACCACATAAGCCAACTCGGAGGAAACCACCATGCTCCCTTCCTTTGTATTCCCACAAAACTGAGACAAGTGACAATGATGAGCAAGTGAGTATCAATTTAATACAGTGACAAGGTCTCTCCTCTCTGCAACCTCTTCTCTCCTGAGACACGAGCTAGGAGGTAACGGAGAGGTCAGGCTGTGCAGCAAAAGACATCAGTCATGCAGCATCAAACCTTCCCCTGCTCACACACACACCTACTGACTCAGAGTCAGCTCCACGCCGTTTCCCACTCCACGCATGGACACATGTCCCATTTCTGCTGCCTTTGGTTTTACCCTTGAAGCACTGACAGATCCACCCAGTTACCACCTTTCAAGCATTTTAAAGCAGGAACTGCTGGCATTTGTTAGATTTGAACAGCACTTAGCACAGGGAGCTGTTTGTTGCCTTCAGATGAACTCAGAGGTTTGAGGTATGATGGCCTAAAAGTTCTGCTCTTGAGATTTTTTTTATTCTTCAGAAAAAGGGGATAATTAATCCAGAGTGAGAATTTTAACCTGTCTGGTGCTGAAATAATACCAGGGGAAACTGTGTCATAGATTAGACACTGTAGTGAAGGCCATTACACGTCACCTAACTCAGATACTTCAGCCAGAAAGCAGACGATCACTTTTTCTCCTGAAGGAAGGACACATGTATGTAGAGCCCTAGGATGGCTAAATAACAAAAGGGGAGCAGGATCAGGAAAGAAGAAAGCAAACTTTTGTGTGAATATGCTATTGGAGCCTTCATTTGCTGCTCTACTTATTTGCTCTTCCTGCTTATCTCTTGCAAACCTTCTGCTTTCATTGTATTTCCTCTTTTTCACTTACTTTACTGTGACTTTTCATGTTTCATTTTGTTTTGCAGAAACGATCTCCAAATACTTGCCCCATTCCCAAGGTCAAGGTGAAAAGCTCTCCCATGATTGAAAAGCTGCAGGTAGGTCCTGGAAGAGCCCACGTGGCTGCCCCAGCAAATTAAAACTGGTTTATTACATTAAAGCTGGCATTTTTCATGGCTACTTCCCTTGTGGAGCAACCACAGGGGATCCAGGAGCCAAGGGTGACAGCTAGGTAAGCAGGGCAGTGGCCTCACCGATGAGGGCCCAGTCCCACAATGCACAAACAAGGAAGGCAGAGGAGGACTGGTGATGGTAACCAGGGTCAGAAACAGTCCAGCAACCTTCAGACACGTCCATAGGTGGGTCAGTGCGTGGGTCAGGATCATCTGGATCTGCAGGGTACACGGCTGGGCATGGGCATGGCAGCAGCATGGTTCGGGTATGGAGCAGGGGCAGGAGCCTGAGCTGAAGTGCAGCTTGCAAGAGAAAGTGAGGGAAGCCCTGGCTGAAACATCTTCCAGCTCTTTCTTCGCAGCAGTCTAAATCAAACTGAGTCACCTGCACCCTACCAGGGAGCTGGCCTTGCGCACAGCCAGATCCAACCCTGGCAGCGAGGCGTGTGTTCCAGGCTCTGGCACTCCCCTACGCGTGCCTAGAAGCTCCGCGCTTCCCTTCCCTCAGTTCCCCCAGTTACACACAAACACACCCAGTGCTTTTTGCCCTTTTTCTCTCTCACAGCAGCCCCTGACTCATGCTGCTGAGGGCAGCTCAGCACTTTATAGCCCACACAGTGCCCAGGAGCTGCCAGCTGCTGCTCCTGGCAGCACGTGCGACTCGCGAGCACGGTGCCTCCTGGCCACCCAACACAGCGTAATCCTGTTCATAGCACCGTCCCTCTTAATGCACTCAAGGACATTTGCCTACCAGACCTTCTTAGTGACAGGCCAGCAGGAAGTGTTTGACACAGTTAATCACAAACTTGGTTCTTTCCATGGTTTTCTCACTCCTCACCACTGTGCAGATCATGCAGAAGACCCGCAGATCAGGCTTGAAAATGCAAAGTCTGCTTGGGCACACACAGGGATGGTTTAAATCACCAAGTGATTGCTGGCTGCTTGTTCAAACTTTCTCCCAGCTCAGCCAGTGTAGACTGTGCTGGCTTGGCTGGGTCACTGGAAAATCCCAAAAGGCCTCAGGATGACAAAAGGACACGTCCTGAGGTCCAGCTGCTGGGGAAGGGCAAATATCCAGTCATAACTTCTCTGCCTGGACTTGTTTGTTGACAGTGTCACCAGGAGAGACCCATAACCAGTAGGTATGTGGGTTGTGACAGCTGAGAGATGTGGCAGCTCCAGTGGCAAGAGTAAGGGTTCCCCTGTGTGTTTACTGCCTGTAGTGTCACGCACGTTGGTGTCACGCACATCAGTGACAAGGATTTTTCTTTGCAGGCCAATCTGGCTTTTGCTCCAGCTGCTCTGCTGCCCGGAGCATCTCCCAAAAGCCCAGGTCTGAAACCCCTGGTGTCTCCGTTCAGCACCCCTCCCTCAACGCCCAGCAGCCCAGGGATTCAGTCCCAGCCCAGTGAAGCAAGTGAGACACCGGTCAGCTTTGATCAACCCCCGGAAGGCACTCAGCTGCAGTTCTATAACAAGGTAGGGTATGTGCTAGGATTTCTCCATCGTAGCAGGACAAAGCTTACTTATCACTTGGGGATGAAGAGGAAGAGGAAGCCATAGCCCTCAGTCCTGCCATACCAGTGTGCATTTGTGGCCAACAGAGATCTGTGCGCTGGGTTCAAAACAGCTTTTCAAGTGCACCTCTCTGGAGCCTCCTCTCTGCACCCTTGCACACAGATCTTGATGGTCCAGCAGCTCCAGTGGCCTTCCTGCCCCAGTGGCGAAGGGAAGGGGTGAAGTGGCAGGACTCAGTCGCTTCAGCTCAGCAGTAACAGGGTGGCTGGTACCTGGGCAGGGAGCACTGTGAGGAGCTGGTGCCACGTGCCTACAAATGTCAAAGGTGGCTGAGGCACAGTTTGGGGAGCCACACAGAACGTGACTTTGCCAGGTGTCCCACAGAGTGCAGAGCACTTGATGAGGAACTGTAACCTGCATTCACCATCATCAACTGGAGCACAGGCTCCATCCTCAACCACCAAGCTGCCAAAAGTAGAAAAGGCTGAGATACCCAAAGTCAGCAGCGTCTGCATCATGAATGCAGCATCCTTGGGTGTAGGGTCTAACTTGGACAAGGAGCCAAAGTTTAAATTGGAACACTGCTCTCCAACACCATCTTTACAGAAGGAAAGGAGGCATATATTAGGGACCTGCTTGTCCTATAAAGTAGTCTCTCAGCAGCAGGGTGCCCTCTTCTCCCTACTTCTCAGTAGCAGAGCAGGAAAAAGTGAGGCCACCAGCGTAGCAATCAAGTTTCCCATGGTATTTTCCTCTGTTGTGCTTTCCTGCTTTCCAGTACCACTCTCTTGACTGCTTCAATGTCTGCTTTTCCTGCCTCCAAGGTGCGGACACGGGGATCGATAAAGCGCAGGCCTCCCTCCAGGAGGTTCCGAAGATCTCTGTCCGAGTATGGAGATGGGGAAGATTTAGGGGTTAACATCTCTTCTCCAGAAAATGGTGCCAAGGAAGATGGGGATGAGGTGTTTGGGCCCAAGGGCAAGAGAGAGGAGGCAGAAACAGGGAGCAAAGAGGAAAAGAAACAGACAGGGTCTGATGAGAAGCCCTCATCAAGGAAAGGATCCAGCAGATCAGAAGATGAAGAAAAAGGGGACAAACAGGCAGAGGAAGTGACTCCTTGCAAGAGTAACACAGGGGATACAAAGGAGGAGGTGTGTCCTGGTGCCCCAAGGGAGGAGAACTCTCCCCAGCTTCCTTCTGGAGACAAGGAAGAGAAGGTGTGTGAGGGTCCCCAGGGAGAAGAGCAGCAAGGCAGTGCCTGTGAACAGGAAAAGGGGGACAAGGAGAAGGAAGAAGCCAAAACTGAAGCTGAAGCTGAAGCAAAGGAGAGCAGTGAGAGTACAGATGCACGGAAAACGTCAGACACTGAAGAAACACCGCTGGCACCTGAAGCACTGCAGGACGCAGTGGGCTTAGAGACTGCCAGTGAGCCTTCAACGTCGGCCGCGCAGAAGAGCACAGCGTAACCGTGACGCACAGGTAAGGTGGGTCAGCATGATGGTGGCTCCTAAAATACCAGAGGGTTTTGCTTACTAATGAAAATGGCACCTGTGACAGAACACACCAACATTTCTGCTGCTCCCCACACCTCAAGAGTATCACATCTCAGGCCTGCAGAGCCTGTTTAAAAGAACCAGCCCTCCTGCGTGGTGTTACAGGGAGAGAGGATGGAGAAGAAGCAAAGCCCATTATGGCTTCAGTAAAACACAGAGGCTGTGCTCACCAGGCACCCTGCTCAACTGCTGTTTTGGAAGCAGTTTGAAAGTAGTTACAGTAAAAAGCACTTTCCCCCACCAGTAACCATGTATATACAATCTCAATATCATAGAATCATAGACTGGTTTCCTTACATACACATATTTATATGTATATGTGAGCACACATTGTATATATACATGTGTACATATATTCTCTCTCTCTGTTAGCTTTGCCAGCAAATACATTGTTTGCACACTTACCAGTTTCATGCCCAGCCCTGGAAGCATGCAGACACGGGCCTCTGCCACTTGAAATGGAAGAGGATTCCCACTGGCTAAAGCAGGGCTTGTTCCATGTAACTTGTGTGTTCTCTAACCACCGATAACGCAGTCACAGATGCCTGAGGAAATATCTCATCCCACCTCAACCACCCGTCCCCTCTTCCAACGCCTCCTTGGTTTGGCAAGGAGCAACCGAAGGGGAGCAGGATGGTGCTCAGGCTGCAGCTTGCCTTTGCCTCCTAGCATGGAAACAACCAAAGCACCCCCCAGGTCACAGATTCTCCAGGATTGTAATTACTTAGACCAATGTTCATGGTGCTTCAGCTAATCACAGTAATGATTATTTTTATTAATTTCCTTACTTTTCCCCCCTCTCAAAAGGACATAGCCAATCAGGGCACAGGAGATTTAACATGGGAATAGGAGCCAACTAACCTAATCAAGGTGGAAGCTACTGGAAGACCTTCAGTGGTAGGAGAGGAGCAGAATACGGATATCTCCTGAGGTCTGGACTCATCCTGGAGCTGAGTGGCTGCTCACTGGCTCTCTGCTTTGCACCATCATGTTTTGGGACAGTCAGAACAAGAGGCTGGCTTGCAATCACTTCGGAGTTTAAAACTGAGGTGTTGGCTGATGTTCCTTGGTGATATCTGGGGACTGAGAGACCTGCTACGTGCTGTCCTGGAACCAACAGCCACCACCACTGCTGGGCCCTCTGCTCCTTCATCCTGCTCCAAAATGTCTTTTTCTTCTCCCTCGCATTGCTCTTAGGTGAAGTTCATCAGTTACATACATACATGTATGGTGCCTTTTTGGTGCCTTATGGTGCCTTCAAACTTCTTTTGAAACATTTTGGGTTTTCAGATTTCAGTAAATAATGTTTTAACAGTAGGAAAAAAAAAAAGTATGTTTTCTCTATATATGCTGGATGGCAGAGAATGTGAAACCCTAAACACGATGGCAGACAATGTGAACCCTAAACACGATGGCAGACAATGTGAACCCTAAACACGATGGCAGACAATGTGAACCCTAAACACGGGGAAAACTCTTAGGATATTGTTCATAAAGCACAAAATCTGTTTGAAGTGGGGGTCGAGCTGTCTGATCTGTGAAACAGGCCAGCCAGGGTGGGCAATTTTTCTGTGTGCTTCAACTTTGGGTGTTTTTAGTGCTGGTGGAAAGTAACAACCAACAGATTTGATGCACAGAAAAGATGTGCTGCATAGAACCATAGGGCAAGTTTTCTTCTCTGGCTCTGTGCTCCAGCCCAGATTTAGAAGGGCCACCTGTCCATCAGTCTTTCTCACTTCCAGACCCTATCCAATCTTTGGGTTCTCTTTTGAAATTTACAGTGTGTGGCCACTGAGTGCCACTCATGATAGAAAGGATCAGAAACATCTGATTAATTTTATATACCTCAAAGAAGAGGTCTTAGATGACTAAAGTTTCAGTCACGTGGCCTGACCGAATGTTAACTGGTGAAGGACAGATAACCAGTACCTCCTAAGTACTGAGGCACCGGACTAGATCTCCATTCACTCTTGGGGCACTGGTTAAGTCACAGGTCTGGAAGTGGAAAAGCCAAAAAAGCTTTTGCATCTGAAGAGTATTTGTTGCCTGTAAGAAATAAGTTATGCAGGGAAAGATGGATAACGGACCCTCACCTGACAGTACTGCTTGAAGCTGTATCCTCAGTACTGAATAAAAAGCTGCTGTGGCTCAAGGCCATGGGGCTCATGTCCACAGCGGGACATGGAGCTGCGGATAAGTCTGGTTCACTAGAAACAGACTTGTCAAAAGCTGAGCAAAGGAGGCATCTAGCTGTTAGGTGATGTGAATGGTCAGGAGCCAGTGCTTGAACTTGCCACCAGCCACCTAGTACCCAGCAACACAGACACAGCTACAAGGACCAAGGGCAGAACCAGCCAGCTCTTCTTCATCCACCACAAAGCTCCTCCTTGCAAGCCTTAAACTGAGCAGAGTCAGAGGCTTGGGTTGTCCCTGTCTCTTTGGACAGGCAGAAGCATTTTACATGACACAGCCCACGTCCACCCTTCAGTGGGCTCTGCAACACAGCAGCGTTACAAAGCCCTTTCTGTCCACCAGCCCTAAAATCGCGAGGAAAGAAGTGGCTTCGTGCCCTGCCAGGTGAGACCACGGAGGTGTCATTTGCTGAGAGCCAGGGTGTTTCCCCTCCTTCATAGCACAGGCTTGTGGTGAACGTGACCCCCACATCCTTTTGAGCCACGTTGTGGAGCGTTGTTGCCTTTGAATCCATTTTAATCTGTTTGTTAAAGCTCGTGTTCCAGGGCAGGCTGCAATCATTTGCTGTACCCCGTTCCTTCTCTCAGCAGTGTCCCATCTGGGTGTGAGTGATTGTGCCTTACTGTATATACAGATATATGTGTGCCTGTTTAGAGAAAGTATGTGTGTCCCCAGCAAGGGAGTGGAAATCCAAAGGAGAAACAGAAGAAATAAATGATGGAATAAAACCAACCCAAAATCTGTGTGTTTCCTCCTGGGGAGATGAAGGAGCCTAAGAGAGGATGGAGAAACCTGGTAGCAGCAGACAAAATAGGAGAGGCATTTGCAGTGCCAATGGAACGGTTTAACATTTGATTTTTATTTAATTTGTGGGATTTTTTACTTTTGGGGAACAGTATTAACCAATGTGCTTAATCCACAAAGGAAGGTGTTCTTTGGGGCAAGCAGTGGCACCGGAGACTGCCACACTCCCCGCCCCAGCTCTGCAGGAATCTGGGAAGAGAAGAAGGCAAAGCTGTCTGACCTACTGCCGTTTCTCCAACAGCTCCCTTGTTCAGGGAAAGCATAAAAACAAACCAAACCCAAGGTGACACACACTGATCCTTCCTGGGAGAGTTCCCAGCTTCTGGCAACCAACACTTTAGAGACCTTCTGTGCCAGAAGTTGCATCACCAACTTCACCCTTGATGGTTTTACAAGTTGCAGTCAAAAAGTTTTGGCCGAAATGTAGCTCCCAGCTTGGCTTGGTGTATGGGGTGGGGGCACCATTCAGTCCCATGTTAATGGCTGACACTGGAGTGTGCGATGTCAGGTGTAAGGACACTGATGGTTCAACAGGAAAATGCCCTCAGCAAGAAAAATCGGATTAAATTGATGCAATTCCTCCAGTGTGGATGATAGCTGAAAGATTTAAAAAATAAATAAATAAAAGCACAAACCTTCATGGCCAGAAGACTAAATTTAAACTTGGGAGGGAAGGATGCAAAACAGGGCAAGAAGAGATAGAGAAAGGAAGGCAGCCCGAGAGCAAGGAGACTGTTCCTCACAGAACCACAGGTGTGTTTGGCCGGGATCTTGCTGGTTTATGGTTATTTTTTGGTGGGGCTGTGTTTAAGCTGCACTGTGAGCCACAGGGCGGGTAAGGGCTGAGAGCAGGTGCTGGTGGAAGAGGGTTTTTTGGAAGCTGTGGGATGCAAGGGAGGCTGGCACAGAGGTGTGGAAACATGGCGGGGGAGCGTGAGGGTGACAGGAGGCACTGGCGGGACACAGCACACCGGGATGCAGTGGCGGCCACAGCCGCGGGGAAGCG